>NC_056739.1:1250530719-1250805719 GCF_019279795.1 Protopterus annectens
CCAAGTGCTTCTTTCTTCCCTATTACTCCTCCAACATGACTACCCAAGGAAAAATTCTCATGAGTCTACTTAGGGTACCGAAATCTCTCTGTAAAAAAAATCCTTAATCTTCTAGATTTTGTTATTTGGGAGACATACATATATCCTACCATTGTTTCTTTGTAAATTGCTTATCGAGGCTCTCTCCCCAATCCTTTCCAACCTCCTGTGATTGATTCTGATAGTTATCATGCAGTATTTTATGTGCGCTAGTAATTATTCCTTTTTAATGGCAGTCTTTATTTAGGACCCGCTATTTCTTTGTCTTTGCCTATACTCTGATATCAATCCTTAATAGGGAAGACAATCTCTGACCTGCAGTCCAAATAAATTCTTGGCATCTTCCCATTCTATCGTCTTTCCCTCTCTAGTTATTTCCTCCTAATACCTTGGTTCCTTTGCCAGTTTTCTCCAATAAATTCCAGCCCCCTTTTGCCTGTTGTCTATATCCCTAATTGCAGTCATCCCTATCAGCAGAATCTCCTTTCTCCATTTCTGTGTTGGCTTAGTTCTTAGCTACTTTCTGCTACTTTATGGATATAATATTCTTTATGATTATTGTTATTCTCCTTAAAGGCCTGCATCCAAAGTCCCAGTTTCCTTGTTTCTTCAGCATCCCTTTCCTCTTTGAGTTATAGTTTTCTGTTTGTGCTATGTATGGGAGCCTTAACTGTCTAACTCTGACATATCCCTTCAAATTGGGTAATCGCAATCCGCCCTGTAACACTGGAAGAATCAGCTTATCCCACTTGACACTTGCCATTGTCCCCTCCCAGATAAAGCCCTTCAGCTCATCATTAATTGAATTAATTTTTAAAAAAAACTTCTTCTCCTCTGGTTGATAAAAATATCTCTGACCAGTTATAAGATTAAAGGGGCCAAAAACATTTTGACTGCTTGTATCTTACTCTTCAGATCCGTATAACAAAGCTTCCATTTTCTCAGTTTTTGTATTATCTTTTGTTTAGTCTCTCCCCACATATCCTTAGCTGCCACCCCAGAATAATTTTTAATCCATACTCCTAAATACTTCATTTATCATGTTCCCATAAATATGGATATTGCTGAATCAATTTGTGTGTGGATACATAATTTACCGCTATTGCCTTTATATTAGCTTCATTAGTTTTGTATCCTGAAAAGATTTGAAACTGTCTCAAAATGTTCCACAACACTGTAGTGTCTGTTTTTGATTTTTGTCAGTTATAAAATAATATCATCTGCAAATCCACCATCATATTGGGTGACTTCAACTACCCGAATATAGACTGGGAACATTACTCAAGCCCCAACTTTCTAGCCCAAAGGTTCCTGGAGTTCATAAATTCAAATGCCATGGAACAACTAGTCACCATCCCCACAAGAGGAGAAAATATACTAGATCTCATCATCACAAACGTGGGGACAAAATGCTCCACACCGGAAGTATATCCCTCTTTGGTGAGATCAGATCATAAACTAATCTCACTAGAAATCCACATCCCGCCCCCACCCCAAACAAAAAAGACCACAGTGAAGAACTTCTCTAAAGCAAACTTCACACTACTCAAGACAGGTGTGGTATCCTTCAAGGCCCCCAAGCCAATGGAAACCACAACCCAAGCTGTGGAAGCCCTTACAAATGCCTTCTATGAACACCTTCAGGACTGCATGGATCAGGCAATCCCAAATAAAACCAAGACTCTTTCCACCAAGGGCAAACGTCCAGTCTGGTGGACCCCAGCCATAAACAAACTTTACAATAAGAGGAGAAAGCTATTACATGATAGAGCAAAATCCCAAAAAGGGAAGGCATCTTTGATCAGTACTAGCAAGAAGCTACGATCCCTCATAAAATCATCCAAGGCCAACTTTGAGAAAAACATTGCCATAGATTCAAAAGACAATCATAAGGCCTTCTTCAGCTATGTCAGAAACCTGGGTGGAAACTCCCAGATATGCTCAGAATTAGTCCAAAATGATACAAAAATCACTGAACCCACAGACATTGCCAACATACAGACAGGTTCAGCGCAAACTTCACCCCCCTCTCTCCCCCAAAAGGAGAGATAACTATCCCAACAGAGTGTAGCCTCCCAGACATCTCAAATGCACAGGTGAAAGCTGCTCTCTCTAAAGCTAAAAACACAGCATCAATGGGACCGGATGGTGTCCCCGGCTGTGTGCTACATGAACTCAATGAAGAACTAAACCTGCACATAAGGCAGCTGTTTAATCTTAGCCTTACCACAGGATATGTGCCCAAGGAGTGGCGTACGGCAACTGTGGTCCCACTCCACAAAGGCGGTGCCTCTACGGACCCTGGTAATTACCGCCCCATAAGCTTAACAAGCCTGGTCTGCAAAGCTATGGAGAGGATCATAATGGAACTCATAAACAAGGACATAGGGGACTTGCAGACCTTGGACCATTGATGAGGGAAAGGCAGTCCATACAGCCTACCTTGACCTTGCAAAAGCTTTCGACACAATACCCCACTCGGGTGTCATAGAGAAACTTACCAGCTTAAATGTAAACCCATACGTCACAAGATGGGTTGCAAACTGGCTAAAGGACAGAACCCACAGGGTTAGAGTTGCTGGAGCCATGTCAGACTCCAAGCCGGTTACAAGTGGTGTCCCACAGGGCTCAGTCCTTGGCCCCCTATTGTTCGGCATCTACTTCTCAGAAGTACAGGCAAACATAGGAGGACTATGGCTGACAAAGTTTGCGGATGACTGCAAACTGGGTGCCATAGTGGATAGTACATCGGACACAGACATCCTTCAGAGGGTCTCACGGAAACTGATAGCTGGTGCCAGAGCCATGGCCTGAAGTTAAACGCAAAAAAGTGTATAGTCATACCCTTCGGGAAAAACAAGGTAACCCCAAGCTACCATATAGGTGGCAACCCACTAAGCACAGAAGAGGTTATCAGGGACCTGGGTACCCAGGTTGACAGTGGCCTCTCGTTTGACACTCACATTGCTAAAGTGGTTCGAAAGACCTTCTACGTTGCCCATCTGATCATGAAGGGATTCACATCCAGATCAAGTGAGGTCATTGTTCCCCTGTACTCTTCACTTATCAGACCAATGATCGAGTACAATGCCCCATTCGGGATGTATCTCACCCGACACCTTCAGCAATTGGAGAGACCCCAAAAGTTCCTCACCAAATGGATAAAGGGACTCCAAAACCTGTCATATACTGCCAGACTGAAGAAACTCCAACTCTATTCAGTTGCATACCGTCTGCTCAGAGGTGACCTGTGCCTGACATACAAGGCCATGACCAACCCGGAATTAATGGACATGCTCCACCTCAAAAAATCCAAATCCACCAGAACCACTAGAGCAAGTGACTTAAACCTTAGCACGGATATAAATAGGACGTGCTGGAGGGATAGATTTATCACCCAGAGACTCCCCATGCTGTGGAATAAAATCCCGGTCCATGTGAGGCAGAGCACCTCGCTGGCTCTGTTCAAGAGAAATCTTGACCGGTGGATGGGAGATCGTAGGTTTACCCCGGGAATCATCTCTGTGTCACTGCTGGACAGAGGCACAACAAACTAATGGGCACATTATTTCTAACATAAGAGGTGGCGTAAGCCACATAACTTTGGGCTAGGCTTATAAATGCCTTAGGGCAGATAGCCTAGTATAAACCTATGAACCTAATAAAGCCAACTTTTCTTGACTACCATACTAATTATATCCTTGAATTTCTGAGTCCCTTATTTTCTTTGCCAGTGGTTCTAAATATAATGCAAATTCCAAAGGGGAAGAGGACACCCCTCCCTGTTTCCTCTGCTCAAGCAGAAATTATCAGAGAGGACCCCACCCACTTTAATTTTCACCTCTGATCTCTCATATGTCCTCCTAATCAACCTTATGTTTTTCAAAAAATGCAAATGCTTCCATTGCCCCGCTCATAACGTCTCAGCTTACTCTGTCAAATGCTTTCTCTGTATCAAGACCCACCAACAGTAATGGTATTTTCTTATAGTCTCCTTCCCTGTGGATCATCAGTGTTCTTTTAATGTTGTCAAATGTCTGCCTCCCCTCCACAAAACCATATTGATCCATATCTATCAGTTTTGGCATCACATCTGCCATTCTTTTAGCTATTATAGACCTAAACACTTTATGATCATGGCTGAGTATTGAAGTAGGCCTGTATGAAGCTGGGTCTGATGGATCTATACCCTTTTTAGGTATTACAGCTACCACTGCTGTCTTCCAGGATGTTGGTACTACTTCCCTTCCTCTTAAAATACTGTTAAACAAAACCTTCTAGATCATTATCAATTGTTTTCCCTCCAAGCTTCCAGACTTCCACAGGAATACCATCTGTTCCTGGGGACTTTCTTGTAGAGTGATTATGCATCACAGTTTTTATCTCATCTCCTCCTATCCCAGCTGTTTAGTAACTGAGCCTCATCTACCTCTGCCCTTGGCATATTTAATTCTTCCACAAAGGTTTCCATTTCCATCTTTTCTTGATTCCATATTTCTCTGCTTTATAACCTCTACAGGATCTCTTGTTACCTTCCTTGTTATAGGCTCCCTAAAGTTGGCGACACCCCTTTCTACTTTCTGTTGCCTGAGTCATTGTGCTGAAAGTTTCTGTGCTGTACTGTTATTATCAAAAAAGTTACTTAACAGCAGTCTTTCTAAACTCGTGCATATTATTGAGGTAATCCCTTATTTTCTGCTTAGCATTCTGCAGTTGATCCTCTTCTTCTGTGTGATTTCCCCCTATTCTGCAATATTTTAACATTTTTCAGTCCCTCTAAATAATTCTTGATGTCCTTCTATTCCCGTATTGCAGTATTCATAACATGAGGTAGATCCCCGCCTAAGCAACCCGAGCATCTGGGCCAGTATACCAGAGGCTTAAGCTACTGCAAGGTACATACGACGTTGCACATAGAACAGCCAATGTCGTCCATAAAAGTGACGTCTGCACATACCATCTTCAGAACTTATCTGCTACCAGTCCGAACGACACTTCACTTTTCGTCTGATTGCCAAAAGTTTTTTCTACAATTTAGATAAGTGACCCTTAGGGGAAAACCTTATTGCAGTTTTGCTACTGCATGCTTGTTGGAGGTTAATGTCATCCAAGAAGGGCAAGTTCCACTGTGGAAAACAGATTTCACACAGACAACAGATTTCACACAGAAAACTACGACCAGTGTCTTTTCTGTCTGGGGTCTGATCATGACTATAACGACTGTGCCATCTGTCAGGCATTCATTCCTAAAACACTGTGCATTAGTTTTCCACCTTTAACATACATCTTGAACACCAGAGACTAAATTAACTAGCACTAGGTATGGAAGGTACTCCAGGTCCATCGGGTGAGCCCCCGAAGAAAAAGGTAAGGCCTGAATCTTCGGCTGCGCCTCTGATCGTGGAAGTCCCTCTCGAGGCAAGTGAAGGCACAGAGATGCATACAGTGTGTGGTCCTCCTACTTCGGCGGGTACTGATTTAGAAGCCACTAGGGAGGGTTCCTTCACCACGTCCACAGAGGTATCGCAGCCATCCATTATGGATGGTAAGGGGTAACCTTGGCTCGCTCCTTCATATGTTCCTTGTAGTGCCTCTCCGCCCCTTCCATTGAGGTTTTGATGACATCTGATCTGGAGTCTAGGCCTACATCGACCCTTCTACCCTAGCCTAGGGTAGGCCTTCCTCTCACGAGAAAACACAAACAAAAAATGTGTTTCCTAGTCAGGAGTCTTCCCTAGACTGGCAAGCCTTTTCTCAAGGGATTTTGAATATCTTCCTGGCACTTAGGCCTTCCACTTTGCAACCACCTATTCCAGCATCTCCTTTGACCCCTCCACCTAGGAGTACATATGCTAAACATGAGACCTCTAAAGATCAGTCATCTTCAGATGAGTCTCTGGCCTCCTTCACTCAAATAAACTCTCTTTTTGGGATATGCCTCCCCTGAAGTGGATTCCAATGGTGGGATCCTCCAGAAGAGGATATTACATTTGGAGAAGCTATCTCCAGAATAAGAGAATTGTTCAAGTGGGAAAGCTACCAGGTCTCAAAAGTACAAATGACCTCTTACAAATAGATTCTCCTGCTCCTTCAGCCATTCAACCTGTTTTGCCAGCTCTTCAAGATGCCTTTCTTGCAGTAACTAAAAACCCTGATCCTAACACTCAACTGTTCAGATTTCGCAGAATGTACAGATTTTTGCCTCATTTTTGTTCCGTTTTTCATAAAATTGTGGTTTGCCGGCAAATTAGTGGAAAATCATTAACAACTGAAGTTTAAAAAATAATGACAGACATTTGAGTTTCAGACTTTATACCATTCAGAAAATTCATGCTAATATAAATCCTGTTATTCTATCAACTTTCTCAGTTTGTAAGAGCAATATTTAAAACTGTCCTTAGTTTTGGTTCTTTGTCCCACTTTATTTATGGCTTTGTCCAGATTTCTTGCTATAAGAGGTTGAGAGGTATGACCCTGATTCACAACCTCCTGTTCCTAAAAGGCCAGACAGGTTCTATAAGGTTCCTGATGACAGCAGTTATCTAAACAACTGTCCTCTTCCAGACCCAGCTATGATTTCTCTGTCTTCTGATAAGACCACAAAATTACTCCCCTCCACCAACTTACTGCCCTCAGATAATGACAGTAAAATGATGGAGAGAATTGAAAAAAAAAGGTTTACACCTCTTCTTCTCCTCTGGCTTTTAGGGCCATTAATTATCAGACACACATGTCCAAGTGGTTTACTATCAAATGACTGAAAACCAAATGACTGAATCCCAAAAAGACTGAAAATTCAAAATACTGAATACATTTTTAATGCAAGAGGCAAGCTCCCTGCTCCCCTCATGTGGGGGTCTCCGCCCCCCACACCCCGTGCTAACTTTATACACCAACTCTAAGATCGCACAACAGTGGAGAAGGGGAAAATTCCATCATTGAGTATTTTAAATTTTCAGTCTTTTTGGGATTTAGTCTTTTGGTTTTCAGTCATTTGATAGTAAACCATGCCCAAGTATGTTCTGGTTCTATTTTCACAAGCCTCTAAATTGCTGACAGATCTCCCAAACTCTCCAGCAAAATCCCAACTCAAGTCTATTTCTTCAAGTCCCCACATTCAGGATGCTCACTGTGCAAACTCTGTTTCCAGTCTTGTTACCTCAGGGTTACCTGGTTTCCTTAGACATAAAGGATGCATACGTTCACATTCCCATCCTCCCTCTGTTCAGGAAATTCTTACATTTTTCTGTTTCCTCTCATTTTCACTTCTGTGCTTTGTCATTTGGACTCTGTGAGGTGCCAAAGTTATTCACAAAGTATTTATCTCCTGTCATTTCCTTCTGGAGACTCCAAGGAATTCTCATCTACCCTTACCGGATGACCTACTCACTCAAGCAGAACATCCAGACACTTTGCAACAGAACAAAATAAGCTCCAAACAAAGCAAAACACTGGTAACCAAAAAATAAAAAAACAAACCAACCCAAAACAACTTGGTTTAAATAGAGTGATGTAAGCAAGTTATATAAGCTGTAAAAGTGTTGTTTTGTGTTTTCTGGAGAAAACTGAAGGTTTTATTTACCTTTATTTACTGTGTATTTTTTTTAAAAAACTAATTCAGTGTGACATCACAATTGTTTGTATCCCATGTAACTGAGGAAGCCATATTTTAATGGTGAAAGCACTTAGTTTATAGGACTTGCTGTTTTCTGTTTGTGTCATTAAAGTGGAATTTCTCTGCCTGTTTTGGGTTGGGTTGTTTTTTGGTTAACTTTGCAACAGAACCTTCAGACCACCATCTGTTTGCTCCTCAGCCTGGGATTCACCCTCAACTACAGCAAGTTTTCCCTCTCTTCTTCTCAGGACCAGGTTTTCCTAGGTTGCAGGAAAAGGACAGACCTTATGATGACTTTCCTGCCTTCACAAGAGGTGCAATCATTGCAGACTTGCTTCCTGTAGTTGCTTCCTCTGTTCTCTCTGATTGCCAGGGAATTCCTCAGGATGCTAGAGTTCATGGCTTTGGTTATACCATTGCTGTTCCTAGCCAGGCCCACATGCGAAAATTCCAGAGGTACTTGAAAACACTCTGGTCCCAGCATATTCATCCTCTGAGTTTGTTCTTCCACTTCTTCCTTGCCTAAAGAAGGAATTGCTTTGGTGGAGTTAACAAATTTCTCACAACCCAGTACTTCCCCTGGAGCCCCTGCAGCCACTTCCCCCAGTACACAAAATGTTCACAGATTCTTCAGATCTGGGGTGGGGAGCAACTCTGGGGAACCTAAAGGTCCGAGGCTTTATGGTCTCCCTCCATAAGGAAGCAACATGTGAACATCAAAGAGATGAGGGCTCTAATCTTGGCCCTTCAAGCTTTCAGGTCATCTCTTCTATCAAGCCCTTTGAAGCTATTCACAGACAACACTACTGCTCTCTGGTATGTGAGCAAGCAGGGGGAACAAAGTCTCATCTACTCTGCAGATTAGCAGACCAAGCCTGGGAGATTGCTCTTTAAGCAAAGGTAACTTTGACAGCAGTTTATATTCCTCAACTCAAAATGTTGAGGCAGACACACTGAGCAGATCCATGACACAAGCCCACGAATGGATGATCCCCAGGAATGTGTTTCTGAACATTCATCACCAGCGGGGGTACACCTTAAATAGATCTTTTTGCCTTCCCTATGAACACACCACTTCCAAAGTTCTGTGCCAGAACTCCACACCCTCTGGTTTGAAAGGTGGTTGCCCTATCATTCTCCTGGAAGGGGATGTTTCTCTACACATCCCCCTTCCCCCAATTCTGAAAATACTGCTGAAGATTCAGATGGACAAATCAAAAATCTTGTTGGTGACCCCCTTTTGGCCAAGACAGCAATGGTTCTCTCTTCTTCTGCAGTTAGCCAAGGGCAATTATCACAAGTTACCTCACAGGGTGGACCTGCTCACACAATACAAAGGATCTCTCATTCACCCACATTTAGCAACACTGAACCTGATCTTTTGGGTGATAGGCTTCTAATTCCTTTGACACCTCTTCTCTGAGGATGTACTTCTAGTCTTGCAGGAGGCCAGGAAACCTAATACAAGGAGATCCTACTTGTCCAAATGGAAGAGGTTCTACATCTGGTGTATTAATAAGAGACCAGATCCATTTTCAGTGGATATTCCCTTAGTCCTTTCTTACTTGTGTGAGCTGATTAAGGCTGGACTAGCTTATTCTTCAGTTAAAGGCCATTTCTGCATGTCTGCTTTTCTCCCCCATAGCTTCTAGACTGGAGGTTAAACTTTTCTTAAAAGGTGTCCTTCACATCAGCCTCCCAGGAAACCTGTTCCTTCTCCCTGGGACCTAAATTTTGTTTTGGAAAAACTGACCCAGACTCCCTTTGACCCTGCTACCTCTTTTTCCCTAAAATTCTGCACTTGGAAAACTGTTTTACTGGTAGCCATTACTTTTGCTAGGCTAGTTTCTGAACTCCAAGCTTTAATGGCATCGCAACCTTTTCTGATTTTCCACAAGCATAGGGTGTCCGTTCGTACCAACCCTTCCTTCATGCCTAAAGTGTTTAATGACTTGTCCCTCAATCAATCTATTCACTTGCCCACCATTTCCCCTTCTCCTCAAAACTCCAGTGAAAGGGTGCTGCACACTTTGGATGTGCATAGACAACTCAGATTCTGTTTGGATAAGACAAAATCCATTAGAAATGAGCAATTGTTTTCCTTTCACCCCAGGGCACTGGGAAATCCTTTCTCTAAACAGACTATTTCTTCTTTGATCTCTAGGACAATTTCCTTTTGCTGTCTCTCTCAGGGGGAAAACTCTTTCTTCCTCGGTTAAGTCCTACTCCACTAGTGCAGTGGGTTTCCCTGGAGCCTTAATTAAAGGCCTGGACACTGCTTCTATCCTGGAGGTAGTTTATTGGTCCTCTGTCCATACATTTATAAAACACTACAAGCTGGATTCTGTCTCCAGATCCAGAGCAGGAATTACTAGAGCAATTCTGCATGGCTTTGTGGAGAGTTCTTGTGCTCCTACCCCACTTTCTCATGCATGAGCTTTGGTATTCTCCCTCATGTTATGAATACTGCAACATGGGAAAAGAAGGACATAGAATAGTTGTGTAAAATCTTACCATAACCATAGATGTCCTTCTCTTCCGTGTTGCAGTATTCTATCCCACCCTCCTTCCCCCTTGGTTCATGCTCTTCTTTGAATATTTCCTATTTGCATCTTTTCCTTGGACTGGTGTTCTGACTGGGGCATTCAGTTCTGAGGATGGAAAGTACCAATGTCACTTTTATGGCCAGTGTCAGCTGTTCTATGTGCAATATCGCATGTACCTTGCAGTAGCTTAAGTCCTTGGTATACTGGCCATATGTTCAGGTTGCTTAGGCGGGACTCTCACTCATGTTATGAATACTGCAACATGGAAGAGAAGGACATCTATGGTTATGGTAAGATTTTACATAATTATTCTTTACTTCTTAACCATAGCTTCCTTTATTTCAACCCTATTTTTAAACTCCACCTTAATGTTATCCCACTCCCGAGCTATATTTTTCAGAAGAAATTTCTGTCTTCTCCAGTAGTTACTGAATAATCTCCACTGCCCATACCTTAAATTCTTCCCTTTTCAATAGTTAGGTAGGAAAGTATCAGAGTCTCACTTTCATTTTATTGCCCTGAGTTTTTATTTTAGTTGTTATTGGCGGATGATCTGAAATGGATATTGGGTGTGTATCAAGACCTTCAATTAAATGCGTACGTTCGTATGAAATGTAAATTGTCTAGCCTAGCCCAGTTATTATATCTTGGGGAATAATATGGAAATTCCCCCCGAAATCCTGTTACTGAAGCCACATCTTCCATGCCAAATATTTTCATACATTTCTTCAAAAATCTACCCCCCCCCCCGTTATAATTTCCCTTCTGGGCCCTCCAGACACAACTTCACTGTTGCAAATCTCATTCCATTCCCCACCTATAAGTAATATTCCTTGCTGAAAACCTATTTATTATTTCTCCCAGAATTTTCTTAAACTTTGTTATAGTAGTTTTAGGTGGAATATAAATACACACCAGTGTAATCCCTCCTTCCTTGCCAGTAGTCCCTAAGCGCTACAAATCTGCCATTATTATCTTTTTTATAGGTTCATAGGTGTTGTGAAGACTGGTAGAGATGGGTGAAGGCTGCCAGCCTAGCCAGATAGAATGTTATAGATAATTCTATCATTTGTAAATATGAATGTTGAACTACAAGCTTGTTTGTTTAAATGAAAAAAATGCTGTTACAAAAATGTGGCAGCAGTGCTCTCTACTGACCCAGTAAAAGCATATTGTGACCCTTTGATCTAATGTCTGCTCCGGCTGGGCTAGATGAAGGCTTCCTTCTTATTGTTTTAAGGCTAAAGTTAATAACCGGAATTTACATGTGGAATGTCCTTTATTGCTCTCTGTAAAAGAATGTAAATGCAGTTTCTGTCAGCCTGGGAATAAAAGGAAAGTGTGAAATTATGTAATGTTTTATCAGAACTGCAGTTTCAATTTAAACAGAGAACCAGAAGGCATTAAGCATTTTTGTCTTGAACATCCAACTCAGCACTGCCTTATGCTCTCTTTATGTAAGTAGTATGTTAAAACTGTTTTTCTCCTAGAAGTAGCTAGGAATTAGAAAGTTTGGACTGTGTTTTTCTGTGATGTCAGAACTGTACTACTGAATTATTTTAAGTATTTCTGCGTGATCTCTGAACTCTTGACTAGCACTAACTGTGTAGTAGAAAGGATTGTTTTGTGGTTTTAATTATTTATTATTAAATATTTGAAAACATTTTAACTGTGGCTGGTTTGTGCAGAGATAGGTTAAGCTCTAGAGTACATTGCATGTAATTAAGGATCCTGTACCAAGTCATTCTAATAAGCATTGAGACAGTTTAGTCGCATCTACCAATTGGATAATAATATTGCACAGTAATAATTGGACACCCTTTTAAGGGCCTTTGGGTAGCTGATAAATATTAGCTGGGTGGTGATAAGTGGTACTACCGTATAGTTTGAGTAAAAGGGGCACAGCTGGAGAACCTGTTACAGCCCTCCCCAGAAGTCTGTGTGGTTGTATAAACTCTTATCTCAAAGTGTGTGTGTGTGTCAGCTACTTAGGCAGGGACACGAAGCACTGGTTGGACAGAGAGGGTGCTGGAGATTTTAGCTTGCCCAGCTAGGCGGAGATCTGGACCCTATAGCTGTGCCAGTGGGGAGTCTTATTGGGGACCTGGGGAGCAAGGGAGTGACCAGCCCCAGACTGACTGTGATCTCCGAGTGCTCTTAAGGGAAATTGCACTTTACTGTGTGTATTTCTTATCCTTTCCTCATGTATGAGATGCCCTCTCTGGTGTTAGTGGTGAGGACTGAGGCTCCTTGATTGCTAGGCCAGGGCACGGGCATCGCAGGTGTTTGCTAGGCTAATGACCACAAGGGCCTTTTTAAGCCTAGCCATGCATCCCAAATCTCTGACCAGTTCTGATAGGGTCTGTATCAAAATATCTAAAGTTTGCTTATCCGAACACCTAAACGCTGACACATATTCCGTGAACCGCAAATATACTGAATGCCCTAAACCGAGAAATTCAAAAACTTGAAATATCATAGTTGTCCCATCCCACCCTACATACTACCTAACTAAATAAACCACATACATACATTAAACAAAACCCTACTTCTAACCCTAAAGTAAATCCTACTTCTAACCCTGCACTAAATCTTTCACATACCACCAAGCATGCACTTAACTTAACCCGCACCCTAACCCTAAGGTCCGTAACTATCGCACACTTACCTTAAAAAGCTATACCCACACAAACTAAATAATCCACACACATACACTTAATAAAACCCTACATCTAACCCTACACTAAATCTAACATAGATTACCATCTACGTACTTACCTTAACCCACACCCTAACCCTAAGGTCCGTAACTATCGCACACTTACCTTACGGAGCTATACCACAGAAGGGCCATCCATGACGAATCGACGTTTTGGATTTTGCGCTTCAGGACGATCGATGTTCTTGCGATTCGATGAAGACGTGTCTGCGTTTAGATGTTCGGGTAAGTAAATGTTCGAGTTTTCAATATAGACCCTTCTGATACCCTTGGTAAGTGTAAGCAATGGGCCTGGGAGATGAACAATTTACAGGTTACCTGTTTGCATTAGAGACCTAGGTGCCAAACCAGGGATGAATATCCGGTTCCCATCCAATTGTCGAAGTTGGACTTGAATTGGGTTAGGGAGGAACTCTGTTTCACAGGGATGGGGAGCCTGTTCCAAAGACTGGGTAGGCTCTGGGATACATACCTATCTCTCCAGCAGGTCCTATTTATATCACAGGCAAGGTTTAAGTCTTTAGAACAGGTAATTCTGCTACTGTTTGTTTTGTGGATATGCAGGAGGTCCATCAGAGTGGGGTCTGACAATTCCCTGTATGCCAGGCATAGATCTCCCCTCAAAAGTCTGTAGGAGACAGAATGCAGAGATAGGGCCTTGAGGTGGTCTGCATAGGGCATATTACTTGTGCCATGTGTTCTTTTAGTGAGGAACCTCTGTGGACATTCCAGTTGTTAGATATGCCTGGTTAGATACATACCAAAGGGTGCATTGTACTTAGTGATAGGTCTCATGAATGTTGAATATAGTGGAATAATGACATCCTTGGACTTGGAAGCCATACCTTTGTTTGCTAATAAGTTGTGCAACATAGAATGATTTCCTCACCACTGTAGACAGTGATGATCAAAGGCTAGATTACTGTGTATGTGTGTCCCTGACTATTGGGTCAACTCTAACGGGTGTGTTGTCAATGTGATAGTTACCAGGGATGGATGACTTCACAAAGGATACTATTATGCATTTCTTGGCATTTAGTTTTAGTCCAAGGCTTTTACACCAGTTATTTGTCTGTGTCAGCCCCTCCCGGAGAACATTTGTGTCAGTATGAGATTCATTGACGGCTCCTAATTTGCAATCATCTACAAATTTAGTGAGCCAGAGACCACTGACATTGGCCTTGACTTCTGAGAAGTAAATGCCAAAAAGGAGCGGTTCAAGGACTGATCCCTGAGGGACTCCACTCGACTGGCCTCTTTGTAGAGATGGACTCCCCAATTC
Source organism: Protopterus annectens (assembly GCF_019279795.1). Taxonomy (NCBI): domain Eukaryota; kingdom Metazoa; phylum Chordata; order Ceratodontiformes; family Protopteridae; genus Protopterus; species Protopterus annectens. The sequence continues at coordinate 1,250,544,921 of NC_056739.1, forward strand.
TAACTTTCTGGGTCCTCTCTGTGAGCCAGTTGGCTATCCATCGTGTGACATATGGATTTATCCTCTTCTATCACTATTGAAGCTCGTCTTGAAATTAATATAAGTACTCCTCTTTTCCTTTGTCCCAGGTATTCTGCTAAATAACAATCCTGAAAACCTTTCTTTATTTAATTCCCAGTTCTTTCCAAGTGCGTTTCCTTTGACGTAGCTATTTGTATTCTACGTTTTTAATATAGGTCACTGCTCTTTCTTTTGTTTATCTGTGAGACCGTTGACATTTAAAGGCATTATAGAAACCATAATTGAATTAAAAAGTAATTATTCCCACCTTTTATGTATAACACGTTTTTGTTAAATGTCTATTTCTAGCTTTTGTGTTACATGCATACACTGTTTGACAGATTGAACTTTCATACAGTTGTTTCTTGTCATATCCATTTTGAGCCTATGTTGTGGCTTGCAAAACTTTGTTTTATTGAAAGCCCTCAAACAAAAAAACAACCCGATACCCCCTAAAACCTATTAACTTAATACTAACACACAAAACTATGTACATCTTCAAATACTGAAGTTTTGCCCTCCAATCAATCACCACCAGATTTTAGCCAGTTTTAGTTTATCAAATTGTCTCCATGGAGACAGGAGAATCATACAGCTAGTTTCTCTTTATTAGAGTGTTTTCATAGAAACATGACGACCAGCTGCAGAATTACTACTGAGCATGCATGTATTTGCTAGAAAAAAACTCGGAATATTCAATATCCATTTTCATTTACTTGCTTACTCTTAAAATTTGTTACTAAATTGATCAAAGGTCCTTAATCCAGTCATTTCCTCATGCAAGAATGATAAAAAGCACTTTAGTTTTTCTTTTGTCATACTCTTTTAACTATGCTTTTTTTCATTGCTTTGCCTGCATTTCGTAAAACTGAAGAAGAAAGAGAGAAGGGATTAAGAAAAGACAAAAGTAACAGCAGCACCTGTTTACACTCCCCGTTACACTTAAAAAAATAACTGAGAAAACCTTATCTGATAGCACTATTTTTGAAGTGCATGGTTTTGTTTGCTTGCTATTTGAAAAATTATATACCACGTCTTCTGTTGGTTTCTTGCTGTTACTTGCATTAGTACATATGCATACCACAGTATTCAACTCTTAGTATGACCAACTACTTTAATACTGTATTGTACTAAGTACAGTAAATACACTGAGACAAACTGCTTCATTTAGTACAGTTTTACTATTACATTTTTCTTTTGGATCTACATGCATGCAATACAGATGCTGTCAGCTCTCTATGGCAAATTCCCAAAGCTTGTTTATACACACTCATATTTATACCAAAGTCTGTCATTTTTTCCTCAGTCTCATGTATAACAGTTCTTTCTTTCTTTCTATAATAGTTTTCCTTTGTTCCCTTGTCCTTGGCTCTTTGCAGTTTGATGATCCATGAAAAGACTTCTGAAAACTCTATGTTCCAATGTTATCTTACTGATGTTCCTCCTTATCTTGTTGACGTCTTCTGGCCATAGCTATTTTTACAAAGTTTGTTTCTCAATAACATGCTCCTTTTTCTGCATGGATGCCAAAATCTAATTAAGCTCTTTTTGCCAGCACACTTGTTCAGCATTTTATATTGTTCAGCATTTTATACTGTTTCTAAATTAACCCTTTATATTTCATTTTGTTCTATATTATTCTTGCAGCTTTTTTCAAGCTAATAATCATGCTAACATCAGTTTAAATGGAGACAGAATACTATTTCTTATGCAGTTTCCCCTTCTTATATATTTTGAAGAACTGACTAAATTTCGGTTAAAGAAAAGACTACATTTATTTCTTCAGCATTGCTATTTACAGTATTTACCATTTTTTTATGCTTTCGATCATGACTTGTTGAGTTATTGCAACTCTTTGTAACCTGCAGCATATAAAACAATTCTAAGCTGTCATTATTATTATGACCCCTAAAACTATCAACATAGGATGTATTAACCAATTTGGTTCCAGATGATGACCAGTCTGTGAATATGTCCCACCAATTATGGGCAGTGTCAGCTTCTGTTTTTGTTTTTTTACTGTTAACACTGGGTTATTTGAAACCACACATACAAACTGTGGTGCCACTTTAACAAGCATTTTGAAATTTGAAGGCAGTGTTGTCCATTTACACAACATTTTGTTCAATTTACAAATTTAGATATATTAGTACTAAATTGTAATCTATCAAAGGTACTTGTAATGACTTACTAAATAGTAGGATTCCCTTATGCTTGTAAATTTGCAGTCTGAGATATCTTGTTTTATTAGATGTTCTTCGTGTTTCACTGTTGCATTCATTACATTTGGGTTATCCTGCAGGCAGGTTGCCCTATGTGCAATCCGTGCGATGTCTTGTTTTATTAGTTTTTATACCAAGCTCTTTAAAATCTGCATTTGGTATCTTTAAAACTTAGAAATGTAATATTGAAGTGCAATATTGTTTTCTGGTATTGCTGTCCTATCATGGTACAAGTGGATGGTATTTTTACCACCTGATCCGTATGAAGTACTGGCTTGTTACCCAGAATGGTAAGTATTTCAACCCATGGTCCTTTTTCTTGTATTACTGTGTTGTTTATACAAATAAACAGAGTATTGGTAGAAATCATACCCTCTTTTTCCCCTGTTGAGTGTATTCTTATTTTTGTGTTATTGTCTACACACTGTGACATTTTTGCATAATGTCTTTCCTTGTCAGAACTGTTAGATTTTTGAGGTAATGTACAGCATCTAAGAGAGAAAGAGCTGTTTATTAAAATGTTTGTCAGTCTTCGATTCTTTCTCTACTTTTATGTATGCCTGGCCTTGTTCAGATAACATGCTGTTATTTGTGTTGTTATCTTCCCAAAGGTACATGCTGTATGCTTTCTACAACTGAAATTGTCTTGTGTTCTATTTTGTGTAGCATTTTCCTAACTTAGTTTTATTTGTGAAATATTGTAATTCCCTCTGTTTTGATGATCAGAATGATGCAAAAGAAATGCAGATGTCTGTGTTGAATGCTGTGTGCCTTGTCTCGCAGCTGCATTTTTATCTATAGTCCTTGAAACATGTTCCAGACACTGAACATTCATCTTGTCTCAAGCTGTACCAGAATACATGTATGATAGCAAACAGAAATGCATGTATTTAACTGACTATATTGTTTCTACATATATTATAGCAAATAGATGTGCTCATGCATTTATAGATTTTTGAACATATTTATCACTGTATAGATTTCTTCTGTTTATTTTAAATATAAAACTGTCTATATTAGTATGTACTTTTTAGTCAAGTTATATTGCTATTAACTAGAAACAGATTGGGAAACAAAACCTTTAGTTTTCTTTTGCTACAGCAAGTTGACACAGTGTTTTATATTGTCAACACAATGATAAACCATTTACTGTATACTGTACAGAATTCACTTGCTTGTACAGATTGTTTTTGCATTTGTACATACATGGCTATAATGTACACTCAGTCCAGTTTACAAAATTAGCGTTAAACTGAAGCCTGCTAATTACATTACTTGAAACATTAAAATGTATTTTTGGTATTAACACTTTGTACCTTTATGTCAGTCCCTTTTGCAGTACTGTTTACACATTTAGTGTAAAATTGAAAGCATGCCCTCCCCCCCCCCCTGTAGTGTACATCATTTTTTTGCAGTATTGTTAATGCTTTATGCTGTGAGAATTGAATGTATGCTTGCCTTTTGGCTGTTACCTAGACTGTGACACTTTGGTCTTACACATTTTCTTTCTGATTTGATCATTTTTTGGTGATTTTCAAAAACAGAAAATATTTTTATAAAGCTTTTGCTGTTGCCTATGCTGTCAAAGTTTTAGTAGGAATCATGTTTACCCATTTTGAAAAGACATTTACTGCTACTAGTAGCTATTTGTACCCTCCCTTTTTGTTAAGGAACCTGCATAATTTATTTTACATGCATACCATAGCCCATGTACTGACTGTACTTGGTGTAGTATTCACTTGCAAACAGATTATTAATGACATGTATGCACAATTGTGACGTCTTACTACAATTACCAAACAGGATTTCTGTAGACTTTTGTGCTTTTTGCATAATACTGCACATGAATACTTAACAATGTTTTAGTAACAATAGTGTTTTTAGAAAAATTTAAGCCATTTGGCCTGGCGACCAGTCTTGTTTCCTTGAGCTTACAAATTGTAGTACCAGTAGCATTTATCTTTTGCAACATTTCTTGTAACTACCATTTCCAGCCTGGAAAGATTTGAGCTCACATACTTTTTTTCTTTCTGCACATTCCAGGCGCTTAATCCAATTCGTTAATATACTTGCAACTTGATATAAACATTTGTAATTTGCCTAAGTATGCATAATATTATTTTTGAATAGTGTTTTTGCTGGAGTCTCTGCTATTTTTGATGCTATTATACAATTACAAAATATTGTAAGAAACAAAAGGGATATTGACTTAACTAACACATGCTTAAAACAGATATATTTAAATGATTTACATTTGCTGTTGTGTGCCTTTTGCTGCACTTTAGGTGAAAAGAAAATACATGCATGTCAGTCTTGTGACGTCATGTCTTTACTGCTTTTAACTATTCTAATTTGATTTCTATGCCCTAGAACTGTTTTGTTATTTGAAATGGTTTGAAAAATCACCATTTGCCTTGCTTTAACTGAATGAAAGTTTCGGCTATGTACGCTTAACCATTTTGTAAACGTAGAATAGTACATCATAAATTATTTGCTATCAGCGTAGTTAACTGCTGTTGCTTTAACTCTTTACTAACCAGATTATATTTGCCAGTATTCTGTTGTGCTGACTTTAAAGCTGTTATGCACTTTTGAAAAAGTGTTTGCATATGTTGTCTGAACTTTTTGAACTCACTCTGACTGTGTCTTAGAAGTTTATTAAATATTTTTGTCAGTTCACCATTAACCTCATCTCTGTTATCTGTTTTGTAATGTGCAGTGGTTTTATGCCAATTTTGTCTAGCAAGATGTATGGAAGATTTTGTAAATAACAGACTTGACTGATATTGTAACTGTGAAATTAACATTTTACATGTGGTGACAGGACATAATGCATCTGGTTGTTTACCATTATTTTTATGACATTGCACACAGAAAGCAGTTTCATATGACTTGCACAATAAATGTTTACTGTTATACCCATGATGTTGCTGTTTAAGATACCAGTTAAACGTAATGCATTTACATAAATTATTGACATCAACTTTACCTAGTAAAGTACTACATGTGCTACAGTTATGTTTATACCAACCTTTAAATCCTGACCATACATGTGCTAGACTATTATTACTGTCTACCTGAAAAGTAGTCTTACACGTTTTACACTTTTGTGTTTTATGGCATCCATGCTGTAGAATGAGAAACAAAAAGAGAATTACCAGTTTGTGTGGAAGGTGATCAAGTCTTCCGTCGAGAAAGCGTGGAAAGTCCCTCTGTGATTCTCCCAAAAGGTGGTCAAACACAGCTGGCAGGTTCAGCTGCGTGAATGTACAGGACCTGTGGAACTTGAAGAGATCAGCTGTTCTGCAACTGTATCCTTTTGCACAAGATAAACAAGAAGGCAGCGCTGCAACTCGACGTGCTAACTGAATAAAAAAAAAAGAAGCTGTAGTTGTCAAAAGAAGAAACCATTCGGTCCGTTAACTGTGGCTTGCCATTGAAAAATTATATATCTGTCTTTTGTTGGTTTCTTGCCGTTACTTGCATTAGTACATATGCATACCACAGTATTTAACTCTTAGTATGACCAACTGCTTTAATACTGTATTGTACCAAGTACAATAACTACACTGAGCCAAACTGCTTCAGTTAGTACGATTTTACTATTACATTTTTCTTTTGGATCTACAAGCATGCAATACAGATGCTGTCAGCTCTCTATGGCAAATTCCCAAAGCTTGTTTATGCACACTCATATTTATATCAAAGTCTGATATTTTTTCCTCAGTCTGATGTGTAACAGTTCTTTCTTTGTACAGCAGTTTTCCTTCGTTCCCTTGTCCTTGGTTCTTTGTAGTTTGATGATCCATGGAAAGACTTTTGAAAACTCGATGTTCCAATGTTATCTTACTGATGTTCCTCCTTATCTTGTTGACATCTTCTGGCCATAGCTATTTTTTACAAAGTCTGTTTCTCAGTAACATACTCCTTTTTCTGCATGGATGCCAAAATCTAATTGAGCTCTTTTTGCCAGCACACTTGTTTAGCATTTTATACTGTTTCTAAATTAACCCTTTATATTTCATTTTGCTCTATATTATTCTTGCAACTTTTGTTTCAAGCTAATAATCGTGCTAACAACAGTTTAAATGGAAACGTATAATCCATGAACAGGAACACCACTGCAGGACAAAATAAATTATTTTATTAACAGATTCTGGTACCTTGGCTTCTTGCCTTCTGCTGGAACATTTTTACAACACAATTTTCTCCCTAACACCATTGGTTCTTTGTTTCCTAAACATATTGTGTTTTCTTATGGTAGGTATAATAATCTTAAAGAATTGCTGAATAAGAAAGGTTTGAAGCCTCCATGCCAGGGCATGATGGGTAGAACAGTAGGCACTTTTATAGTTTTGGAAACTGTTTAGTATGTAATCGGGTAAAGAATTTACATGGTAGTAGAATCAATGGTAAATTGTATAGGGCCAATGAATTTTACAATTGTAACAGCTGTGGTGTGATCTATATCATAGGTTGTGAATGTGATCCCATTTCCTGGTATGTTGGTCAAATTACCAGGAAAACCAAAGTCCAAATTTTGGAAAATTTGGATGATGTTAGAAAGTCCTGTAGCTATGCATTTTGTGTCTAACCATCAAGGTTTAGTTAGCAGTCTATTTTTTAGTGTTTTAGCACGGCCAATCAACAATAGGGGAGACTTTAAAAAACAGACTAGAGAGCAGAATGATCATTAATTTCCATATTTTGTATCCCAGTAGAATGAATTTGGAAAATAATTTGAGTATTTAAAACAAGGAGGGTAAAGTGTAGCAGGTATTAGATATGTATGAAAATATTTTTTTTACAATACTTTTGTATGCATTTAAAATATAAAATGTATGATAGAAAAAAATTGAAGTTATTGCAATTTGTTCAAAAGTGTTTATATAACGTTGTAAAGTTGTTTGGATCATTTATTAGTGTATTGTATGTTTTGGGATATGAATTATATATATTTATATTTATAATTGTAATTGAAATCGTAATAGGAAGTTATGAGATCATGGCACTATATAATACAGCAAAACATTTTATGACAATCAGTTTGTTTGTTTGTGTCTTTCGGCTTTTCTCAGTTAGGGGTCACCACAGCAGAACTCCGGTCCGCTAATGATTGGTAATGGATTTTTACGTACCGGGTTACCAGCCCTGATGCACAACCTTCAACGAAAGCACGCCCCATTAACATATGCCACCAAACAGAAGACACTCTAGCTGAGAATCGAACGGGACAACGTCTTGCTATGAGGCGACAACGCTACCACAGCACCACCACCGCAGATTTTTTGTGACGATCAGTAAAGACATATCATATTTATACATTTAATAACATATACAGTTATATATTTAATACTGTTTTTAAAAAATGTATTCAAAATGTATTTAAAAATATATTAAAAAATGTATTTACATTTATTGTTTAAAGATTTGGTGCCATTAGGGTTATAAGGGAAGTGCAATAGCTTGAAGGTCTGCAAGTGTTTATTTCAAGTACTGTTTACTGTAAGTACTGATTTTAGTAGTACTTTATTTGTAAATTGATCAATTAAATAATTGGAAGAGGGGGGTATATATAGGGACAAAACTGTGTTGTAAAAATGTTTCAGTAGAAGGCAAGAAGCCATGGCACCAGAACGTGTATTATATGTTTCTTTTTGTGGATTATATGTTCCTTTTTGGATATACTGTAGTGGTTTGATGTGTATAGAGTTTAACAGTTTAAATGGAGACAGAATACTGTTTCTCTTACACTATTAAGAAAAAAAAATCTTTACTTAGTTAACTTTCTCCCTGTTCTTCCCCTTCCAAAACATTTTTTGAAAAATTAATGGCATGAAGTAGGGCATATGCTTTAGAGCCCTCCAGAAGTCCAACACAGTCTGAAAAAAAATCAAATATTTCCACATGTTCTTGTTCTCTCACATTTCACACATGTAATTATTACATTGTAATCCTACATTGTTACCAGTTTTATTACTGTTCATCTTAATCTCCCAAATCCTGTCTGTGCTTCATTTCCAATGTGCTCTTGATTCTTCTAGTCAACTCTTGTGCTGTCTTCCGTCATGCCAACATTTTCCATTGAAACATTGGAAAAGGTTTCATAGGTACATTCTCTCTGTGGGCTTTATTACCAGAAGAAAAATAAGCAGAATCTCTGTTTCACAGCTCACTTTTTGCTAGACAAACTTTTGTATTTCCTCCTTAGCATGTACTTCATCAAAAAAATGATTTTGTCCCTCTAGGGAAGAATACTTTGAAGACAGCTGGGTACAACAGTTTGAATCTCACACCTGTGTCTCGGCTTTCCCTGAATAGTGGAATAAATTTGTTTCTCTTCTGCCTGGTGTACAATTACTCATCATTCTCCACAAATACTCTATCTCCCTCTTTTAGTACTTTGACTTTCTGCCACAGTTGTGTCAAAATCACCTTTTGCTGGTAGAATTGCATCTTTACTTTTAAAGTTCTATGTTGCTTTCCCATAGCCAGGTTTGGAGCATGCACATGATGTGCCCTTTCAACTAACAACTCCTGCTGTGGAATACCATTCCAGTTGCTTATTTGTGCTTTCATAAATCCATTCCTTCCAACTTCTCTGGTTATAGCTGAAAATCTCAGGTCTTCCATATGTGCTCTTTCCTCTAATTCTATTATTTTTTGACACATCTCTTCTTGAGTAGTTTCATATTCAGCTAGCCTTTTCTTCATCTTGACCTCTGATTTTTGTAGCTTTATCACCTTATCTGAATGTTTGCTAAAGCTTCTATTTTCCAGCCTTTTGTTGTTTGTGTTGATATACTCCATCAATGTTATGTTTATTTTAACCAGGTCTGTGTGCAGTTGTCTTGTATCTTCATGTAAATTACTTGAATTCATGCCTGGAGGTTGCATTGCTTTTTTCTGAACAGCTGCAGAACTTTCCCAGTCAGTGTTTCTTCCTCACTTTTTATAGCGGATTTTGTTTCCAGGTCCTCTGTATTTCTTTTTTCTTGCCTCCAGGCAGTACACTTACTAGCCAGTTACTGAAATTTACTTCAAAACACAAGTCTACTGGCCTTCTCTGCTGTTTTTTGTTTTCACACTGGGAGAGCTAGAATTATTGTGCAGCCATCTTGAAGGTCGGTTGGTCATTCTTTCCTTGAACAAAAGCCAAATGGTTTGGCAGGTCTAGCAGAAAAGGTTTCTTTTGCCACTTTGGGTCTATAGATTGTTAATTAGTTGCGTTATATATCTCATTTCTAGACATCATTCTTTAATGGAAGCCCATGATGCTACTTCTTTGGTTGGTTCCATATGTCCTGTTGCACCTTTGGTGCTTCACATGCATTAAAAAGGGTCTGTAAACACTGATCCTTATATCTCTTGAACAGAATGGCTTAGTGCCAACTTATTTCCTGAGCATCTTGTTTCAGGCTGTGGTGGATTCCTGTTTTGGGTTTATTTGTTTTTGCAGTGTGTTGTCAAAAGAATCTTGAGTATCTTCAAAAGATAGGTAAGGATTTTTTCCAGTATAGTGGATATGTATAATCTCCCTTTTTTCCTCCACAGTTTTCCCTCTCCATTTAAGAAGACAGAAGGCATCCAAATGGCAAAGAAGGCCTATCAACTATCAGAAGCACCCATTTCTTCCTTCAAAATTTACTAAGAGAACTTCTGCCCAGTCTGCCTTGTTGCAGTCCTGACTGTAAATTTTAGGTCATGTTGGTAGAACTGTGATCCTTGGGGTTTGCCATACTTGGGAAACCATCATCCCAGACAGATTGGTTTAAGTTGTAGAAAGAAGTTGTATTCTATACCTGAGTTTTCCTTGCTGTATTCTGTTGTTGCTGACCAGTGTCAGAGGAACAATTGGTTAATTTGAAGTGGTCCTGTCCATTTCTTGATGCAAAAAAATTCAGTCTTCATAATCATCACTATCTCCACATCCACTAAACTGTTCTAACAATAAACTAACAGAGTATGCTTTGCTAAAAACAAATGAAAGTAGAGTCTTTCACATATAAAATGCTTCTTCAAGTAATAGTTCTTCATAATAGTTATGTAACATGCAATGCATTTGTATTGCTTCTGTTCTTAAATGGCTTCTAGATTGGTTAGAGAAGTGTAGTACCTAGTACTATATCTTCATATGGGAAGGCCTACAAGAGATTCCTATGTGTTACTTTGTGTGGGCATTACTTTCCATGTAAGATGCTTTCATGTGTGCGTCCTTCCACTCTCAGTATCTTTGCCAAGATTATAGCAAAGACTTTAGAACATTATAGACGTCTAGTCTACTTGGACAGTGGTGGTTGCAGGAAGCCTTTACCCATGATTCACTGGTGGTGCTAGTGCTAGCTTGGATTTAACCTAGCGTTTATTTTTTTGAGAATTAGCAGCAGCTAGGATCCTGCTTCTATTTCAGTGCTTTTGTTTTGTAGGAGTCATTCTGGACATGGCATATGTCCATATCTTCCTTGTTAGCAGAGAGAGGACAGAAGCTCTGGGATCTGGCCTTCTTGGCTGAAGCAAAGAGATTGCTAGAAGCCTTGCCTTCTTTTGTGACTTTTGTTCATTTATAGCAGCAATAGCATTATTTGTTAATTTCCCCGACCCAGTTTCTACTGGCAGTTCATCAGTTTACTGTCAGTGGCTGCAGTGTCATTTTTCCTTGCTTGAAGAACTTCCTTATTTCAGGTCCTTGGTGCTGGTGCTTGGAATTGCAGACCTTAAACTACAACCCGAAGATGTGTGCACTCCTCACCTCTTGCAGGCTGTGATCTTACTTGCCATTTGAGAGATTAGGAAAACTCATGTGGATTTGCTCTGGTACATAAGTCATTCAAGTGCTTTGAAAAAGTGTCTTCACCGATATTCCTAAACCTTAAAGCCATTGGAACTCTCCGGAAGTCTAAGAGTCTTCTTGTATTATCATGTAGTTAGGTAGTATTTTGGTACCAAAGAAGCAGACAGGGATTCATGCCTACCTCTGTTTCAGGGAAGGCAGTCTGGATGTGGGTTTCAGCCAGTAGCCAGTTTTTTGGATCATATTATTTATTTTGGGTTAGACAAGTGCCCTGGCAGATCCCTAGTTTGACAGCTTAAGTCCTTACCGAAATTTCAGCTTCCTCTGGACTGTGCTCCTGTTGTTTTCTTGAGGGCAACCACTTTGCTGCCTGCAAGAATGCAGTCCTAAAAAAGATGTTGTTTTTATGAATCATTTTACAGTGGTATTCATAACATATGATAGTTGGATGCAGTTATATGTCTGCATGTCTGGCCTGATCTATAGAGATCTATAGATATCCCATCATGGGGTACTTGGCCTACTACCTCCCCCTTCCAGATGTTCTGTTTTTTACATTTATATCTGCCCTCTCTACCTCTTGGGTGGTCCGTCCGACTAACCCCATGATGGACCTGGTAGTGGAGAAGGCATGACAGGAACCCAATGTAGCAGAGAGTATACATAAAAAACCTGAATAAATATTTTGACCAGTTAAGGACAGACCCCATTGGAGTAAAGGCCCTCTGCTGGTCTACACTTTTATGGCAGCAGCCACCAAAGTGGAACGCTGGTGAGAGTTCAGTGGTGTGTTGTCCTAACAAAACTCAACTCTCCTTGTTAATAAGGAGAAGTTAATAGTAGGCACTAAACAGCCTATAATTGCAAAGCACCTTGCTAAAGTAAGGGAAAACAGCTCCTGTACTTTACAAAAAAAAAAAAAAAAGCACCAAACCAGGCATGTCCAAGGGTCAGCTTCCGGTGATTTCTCCTTTCCACCTGGTGAATCTGGGCATACTGGGGCAATGCAGCAATTGCCTCATGTACACAGACAACCCTCTCCTCCTACCACCCAACACTACAACTTGTGAGAGATGCACTTACATAGCCAAAATGGAAGCAAAGCTCTCTCCACCCAAGATTGCGCTAGACTGTCAAGAGGAGAAGGTTAACACCCGCACTACACCTCAAGCAACATATAGCCCTTCTAAACTCACACCACCAACACCCACATATAGCAGCACTAAGTCCACATATGCAGAGGCCCTTAACTTTAACCTGCCCAAGCAACAAGGACCTCTGAAGCTGAAACGCAAACAAACACCAATCACAACCAAAGTGTCGCATAGTTCACAACACCAGTGTGCCACCCAGCAACAGCCCCTAAGGCAAGACAATGTACCTAACACTTATGACTAATGTCCCTCTCACCAGGTTGAACAAGGAGAAAATTATAGTCGGCTGCCTGTCGTGTGCCAGGATCCGCCACATAACGCATGCACTCAAGTCACTCCACAACAAGTACAAATATGACTCTGTCGTTGTCCATGTTGGAGTGAATGACTTGAGACTTACCTCCCTGGACTACATGAAAAGAGACATGGAAGAGCTCTCGGATCATGTGGCCCAGGCAGGTATGATCCTAGCCCTGAGTAGCATCCTGCCTTCGCCCAGAATGATACCACAATATAAGGATAAAATGATTGACTTCAACAATTGGATAAGCTTCTGGTATTATTCAAAGGGGATCCAGTATCTGTCTGCCTGGGACGACATGATTGACAGACCACAATGCTTTGCCAGAGATAGTCTGCACCTGTCATCCCTGGGATTCAGGTTACTGGCTAAGGCTCTTGCCACCCCTACAGTGCCTTTTTTAGGCAAAGTTCAAAGGACAAAACCACCACCGTAACAGGTACAAGCATGCAAAATCTGAAGGTAATGCTACTCAATGCTAGAAGTCTAAACCTCAAAATGCACTCTCTCGAGGCACTCCTAAAAATGGAGAACATCGATATCTGTGCAGTAACTGAGACCTGGTTCAAGGCACTAGAGAGCATCCCTGCAATACCAGGCTACAACTCGTACCACACTTTTCGGCCACCAAACCAGGACCGAAACACTAAAGGTTGGAGGAGTGTCAATATTCACCAAGGATATTCACACCACCAGGCTAGTTGCCCAACACAATGCGTCTGAAATTCTCCAGGTGCAACTAACACTAGGTAAGACTGCAATCCAAATTGTAGCTTTCTACAGATCCCCCACCATACCCCAAGATTCTCACTACACCTTTCTAAACCTACTGGAAAATGTTAAGATAGAACCAAACACCCTAATACTGGGTGATTGTAACTACCCTGCCATTAACTGGGAAAACTCATGTACCACCACCTTTGCCCAATGGTTCTTGGAATTCATAAATTCCAACGCCCTGGATCAACTAATCCATAGTCCCTCCAGGGGCTCCAATATCCTAGACCTGGTCATTACCAACATGGGAAATCGATGCTCCACACCTATGGTCACCCCCTCGTTAGCCAGGTCTGACCATAAGCTAATCACCCTTAACATCCACATCCCACCCCCACCCCCCAGTAAGGAAACCTCCATAAAAAACTTCTCCAAAGCCAACTTCATGCTACTCAAGTCAGAAGTGACAAACTTCATTGACACCCATGCAGACGGGAACTGAAAGTTCAACTGCTGAATCCTACACTAAGGCACTGTATGAGCACATCCGCTCATGCATGAATCGTGCCATCCCAAATAGAACCAAGATGCTTTCATCCAAAAAAAGGAAGCCAATCTGGTGGTCCCCTGCCATAAATAAACTTTACAACAAAAGGAAGAAACTGTTGCAGAAAAGAGGAAAATCCCAGGATGTAAAAAACTCCCTTACCAGCCTCAGTAAGAAACTGAGATCCCTCATAAAATCCTCCAAAGCTAGTTACGAAAATAAAATTGCCAAAGATTCCAAAGACAACCACAAGGCATTCTATAACTATGTCAAGAATCTAAATGGCAATGCTCATATCTGCTCTGAGCTAAAACAGAATGGTATTAAATATACTGATCCCAAGGATATTGCCAATATCCTGCCAGATCGATTCAGTGCCAACTTCACCCCCCTCTCACCCCCTAAATGGCCCATCTCAATACCGGAAGATTGCCAAATTCTGGTAATAACGGCCACACAGGTAAAAAAAAACGCACTCTCCAAAGCTAAGAATACAACATCCATGGGACCAGATGACATTCTGGGCTGTGTACTACATGAACTACAATATGAACTGGCACCTCACCTAAGTGTCATGTTTAATCATAGCCTCACCTCAGGTTTTGTGCCCACTGAGTGGTGCAGAACTACAGTTATCCCACTCCACAAGGGGGAATCCACCTTGGATCCCGGAAACTAACGTCCCATCAGTCTGACAAGCCTAATCTGCAAGGCCATGGAGCGTATTATCATGGAACTTATAAACAAAGACATTGGCAACTTTAAAACACTGGACCCCACCCAGTTTGGGTTCATGAAGGGCCAATCTTGTCTCCTGAACCTGATTGACTTCTTTGAATCAGTCTCCAGCGCCATGGACAAGGGTAAGGTGGTCCACACAGCCTATCTGGACCTTGCTAAGGCCTTTGACACCACCCCCCACTCTGGAATCATAGATAAACTTACTAAGCTGGGCATTAATCCCTGCATCACACAATGGGTTGCTAACTGGCTTACTGATAGGACCCACACTGTAAAAGTAGCCGACTCCAAATCCAGCTCCAGACAAGTGGAGTACCTCAGGGTTCAGTCCTGGGACCGCTCTTGTTTGGCATCTACTTCTCTGAAGTACAAGCCAACACTAAAGGACTCTGGCTAACAAAGTTTGCCGATGACTGCAAACTGGGAGCCATTATTGAATCCCCAAATGATGTGGATACTCTACAAAGGGCCTTACAGAAAGAGATGCCTGGGGTCAGAGCCATGGGCTCAAGCTCAATGCCAAGAAATGTACAGTTATCCCCTTTGGGAAAAAATATGTATCTGTGAATTACCATATAGGTGGCAGTACACTAAACACCGAAAGTGTGATGAGAGACTTAGGGACACAGGTGGACAGTGGTCTCACTTTTGATAACCACATCGCCACAACAGTCAGGAAATCCTTCTATGTGGCACACCTCATCACTAAGAGCTTTTCATCCAGAAAAAAGGAGGTCATTGTCCCACTGTACTCATCCCTCATTAGACCCATTATAGAATACAACGCCCTGTTTGGTATGTACCTCTCAAGACATCTGCAACAACTGGAAAGGCAGCAGAAATACCTCACTAAAAGAATCACAGGCCTAAAGCAGATGCCCTACACTGAATGCCTAAAAAAACTCCAGCTATACTCTTGTCGCATATCATCTACTCAGAGGCGATCTCTGCTTAACATACAAGGCAATGTCAAACCCAGAGCTGTTGGACATGCTACACTTAAAGAAATCCCAATCCTTCAGAGCCACACGCTCAAGGGATCTAAACCTTATCACAATTAACAAAACATGCTGGAGGGATAGGTTCCTGACCCAGAGACTCCCCAGACTCTGGAATAGATTGCCATACATGTCAAGCAGAGTGCCTCTTTGGCCCCCTTCAAAAGGAACCTTGACGATTGGATGAGAGAGAGGAAATTCACCCCAGGGATCACGTCAGTCATCCTGCTAGACAGGGGTCCAGGGAAGTAAATAGTGTGGGAAGAAATATCCAGGGAATTCTTATGGCTAGGCTTGTATAGGCCCTAGGGCCGATAGCCTAGTACCAGCCTATGAACCTAAGGAGTCCAGGACAATGGACTGCATGGCAAAGGGAGTTTATGCTTTGACCACCTTTACTTTCTAGGCACTAAAATACCTTACTCACATGACTAGATTCTAGAGACCTGTAGCAGAACAAACACTAGACTTCTTGAGAAAACCTACCACGTGCGACGGTCATAAGCAGATTGAGTCACAAATGGCTACAGAGACAACCATCTATAAACTATACATAAGGTTACTACATAATGCTGCTGTCGGGGTGGTTAGGGCAGTGGGCACAGTTATAGCTGTGAGACACCATGACTGGCTTCATTTGTGTGACTGTGTGGGAACTTTATGGTGTCCTTCTTTAATGGCCCTTCCCTTTTTTGGACACAAAGTCAAAGAAACATTCAAAAAGTGAATAGGAGAGGAAGATACCTTCTGACCTAGGAATGCATATTGAAACACATTGAAGGTCCTTTTTTAGGAACCAGATGGACGCCAAGGGCCTCTGGTTTAAATATTACAGCACTTTACTATTCAGCTAGGGGCAGCTGTGGTAGAGGAAACTACATTAGCAGATACTGCCCCAGATGCAGAGGGAGTCCACAAGATCAGGGATTCCGAGGCCCTTTCTCTGCCTCCTCATCCCTGAAGGCTTGTCTCACTTCTCCCTAGTGGAAGCAGTCAGTGGTCAACTGTCTCCTCGTCTGGACTCCTGGATGGCCATCACATGGGACAACTGGGAAAGGAGCATCTCATCCAGAGGCTACTTAATTCCCGTCTCAAGATCCCCACAAGTTTCATTCCTGTCCTTTCCAGATGCACTACCCCAGCAGATAAGGGGTGTAGCAAAAGAAATTGCTCAGCCCCTTTGAAAAAAAGCCATCCAAGAGATTCTACCAAACTGGAGTGGGTCTGGGGTCTATTCCAGGTTTTTTAGTTCTCAGCAAATTAAAGGACCTCAGGCTCCTTTTATTCTTAAGTGGCCTAAACAGCTGTGAAAAAAAGATAAAAGTTCTAGATAGTCATGGTACAAGCCATATTTCCATGCTTACAAAAAGGGGATTAGAAGTGCTGTGTCAACCTTCAGGAGGCTTACTTCCACATAAAAATTGCCAAAAGGTCTATAAGGAATTTCCACTTCCTTTTGGGAGCCAGTCACTTACCAATTTCGATCACTGCCTTTTGGTCTCACCAGACACCCACCATGTGCTCACCAGATGCATGCTGGTCATTGTAGCCCACCTGAAGTTGAAAGGGATTAGCATCTTCCTAGACCTGGATGATTGGCTTCTGGCTGCCACATCAAGAGTCCATCATATCAGCTGGGCATTATTTGCTTCACTTGTGTTTGCACTTGGACGTGTTCCTAAACACTTTAAAGTCACATATGGAATTATCAAAAGCTCTAATAATCATAGTCCCATCTAGACACAAGGCTATGGATTATAAACATTTCCAAAGGAGAAACATCTGACACTAAGATCCATGATCTCAAAACCTTTCCTCATACCCACTCCTCCTGCATCTAGTCCTGAAAGTTATGGGTGCAATGGCAGTCTTGCTTTTAACTGTTACCCCACTACAGGTTGCACATGAGGTTGGTACAGTGGACCTTGAGCATGCAATGGTCTCAGCAGATGCAGTGAACAAACCCATTTGACTGCCCTCGGTTTGCAGGCATCATCTAGGCTGGTGGATCCAGTTTTGAAGTGTCTTCCTGCTAGAACATTGCAAGTTTCCCCTTCAAAGGCCACAGTGACCACAGATGCCCCATGTCTGGGGTGGGGGGTATTTCAAGTGGAGAACAGTCTATGGGACATGGACACAGCATAAGCCCGATCTTTCCATCAGTATCTTAGATATGAGGGCAGTCCTTGTAGCATTGCAGGCTGTTCAGGACTTACTTTACTAGATGGTCTGTAGCTGTACAAGACAGTATGTCAATGGTATGCTATTAAAACAAGAAAAGAGGAACATGGTCCTGCCCCCCACCCCCCACCCCCCTTTGTGAAACCATGATGACAAGGCAGTGGTCTATGTCTTCACAGCATTTTGAGATAGATGGGTCTTTCCTGAAAGGTGCACTGCTATCTGGCAGATGGGCCCAGCAGGTGTATACTGATGACTCGCAAGTGGTCCCTCAACCCACCAGTAGTACAGATGATTTTTTTTTTCTCCCTGCTAGGGCAAGCCTTGCTGGGATTTTTTTGCACCCCCCCCCCCAACAAACACCAAATACAGCAGTCTTTTTTTTGCCCTAATCCCTCCACAAGGACAGACATCAAGTAATACTCGGGACTGTCAGTGTTCTGGACTTCTGTATACCTTTTTCACCATCAATGTTTATGACAAAGCTTATGCAGAAATTTCTGTGCAAGACTACAGTCATCCTGATAGCCTTCTTCTAGCAAGGCAAATTTGGTCCCTGTTAATATAGCTTCACTTTAAAAAGTAGCATTGGCTTCTAGATTCCAGATGGGATCTGCTATAGCACCCATCTAGCGAGCCTCACTTGGACATTCTTTCCCTCAAACAAAGCACATAATGTATCCAGTTCTATTAATGGCCAGGAATACCACGGCCATCCACATTCTTTCTGCTTCACAAAACGCTATGACTTGTAGACACTAAATGGAAGAGATTTTCAATTTGGGCACTTCATTAAGAACCGGACCCTTTCTCTGCTCCAGTTCCTTCAGTCTTGCAGCTTCTGTCTACTCTGTTTGAATCAAGTTCCAGTTCTTCCACAAGCAAAGTTCAATTGACGGCCATTTCTAATTGCCATCAAGGCTTCAGTTCTCTAACTCTGGCCTACCAGACAGTGTGCAAAGCCGTTCTGCAAGGCAGCATCCTTCTGAAACATCCCATCAAAGAACCCATATTTCACTGGGACCTCTGTTTCTTACCTTAGAAACCTATCTCCTCATCAAGTACCTCTCCTGGAAGAGCTTACTAGTTTTCCACAGGGAATAGAGTCTCTCAGAACCAGTTCTTCATTCATGCTGAAGGCCACTTCTTAATCTGCTCTGAACCAATACTGTTCATCTGCATCTTCTTTCTGCAGTATTCCACTAGACAAACATTTTTTAACATTTGTTGGATTTTCACAGATGGCTACATTTCTGTTAGCATCACAGTAAAACTATTAGGAAAGAACAAATGTTCCTGCTCGTCTTTCAAGTTGAGCCAGAAGGTTTTCAAAACGACTTTATCCATATGGCCTGTATATATTGGTCTAACAATAGACCCATCTTATCTAGACTTGAGTCATACTAGAAGATCAATTGCAACTTCAACAGCATTCTTCAAGAACTCGATGACTGATATTTTGCAATGTTGTCTACTTTGCACAGCTTTGTTAAAGCTATAAACTGGATATGATCTCTAGGTTGAGGTCCTCCTTTGGGACTGCTATCCTTTGGGGCATCCTGTCATGATACCAAAAGAGAGCTGTGAATTCTGTCCCACAAGTTGAAGAGGTCAGATGGAATAACATAAGATATGAAAGTTAAGTACTTAGCATAATGCTGGATCTTCGTTTTCCCTAGTCGGTCCCAACTTTTTCTTCTTTCCCCTGCAAATTCTTATGCAAATGTTATTGCTGGGCAGATTCTGTAGACCTGTCCTGATGCATTTTCCTTAGTCGCTGCTCTGTCTTTTTGATGCCTCTTGGTTCTTTTAGGATGCAGGCAGCTAACTCAGACTGTTACAAGGGCGAGGAAGGTGCATCATGAGATCTAGAAAGGAGTTTGAGCACTTTGGAGAAGCTGTAGTTGCTAGGTCAGAGCTGCCTGATGGTGAATCCTCACAAATCAAAGAAGGTGGACTAGGGATCCAGAATTGCAGTAAGTGCATAACTTCCATATTTTATGTTATCCTCTCTGTCCACCTCAACTTTAGCCATTTATAATCATTACATTACTCAAGCTCCTCCTTTCTCCCATAATGCACCTTTGCTCTGTCAGCTTCTTAGATCTCTTTCAACATCTTCAGCTACAGATGCGGTCCTCCACAAATTTTTTTTCAGATAAGTGTTTTTACTTTCTTTAGATAAGTGTTTTTCATTCTTTCTTTATTGTTGATATTTAGTCTGAATTTTCTTACTATCCATGTCATCCAATGTCTCCAATACTTTACTGTAACAAAAAAAAAATCTTTGAAATGTCCTCTGTCTTTCTTCCAGTTAGGCTGAGGCCTAATCTTCCTACTTTTCATCTACCCTGTAGTTAGACATTAATACTCTAATCTTACTATACTTTAATCTTTAGAGCTGTTACGTTGTTTGGCTATTTTTGATTGTTCTATAGTTCATAGATGTTTATTAGGTTAATGACCGCAAGGGCCTTTTTGTGCCTAGCCATGCATCCCAAATCTGACAAGTTCTGGTACCTGTGATAAGTGTAAACAGGGGCTTGGGAGGTGAAGCATTAGCAAGCAGAGGGCTGGGAGATGAACCATTTATAGGCTGCTGTGTCCATTAGTGACATAGGTGCCAAACCAGGGATGAATTTCCTGTTCGCCATCCAGTTGTCCAAGTTACACTTGAATTGGTTTAGGGAGGAACTCTGCTTCACATGGATGGCGAGCCTGTTCCAGAGAAGGGATAGTCTCTGGGATACATGCCTGTCTCTCCAACAGGTCCTATTTATATCACAGGCAAGGTTTAAGTCTTTAGAATGGGTAATTCTGGTGCTGTTTGTTTTGTGGATATACAAGAGGTCCATCAAAGTGGGAACTGCCAATGCCTTGCCTGCCAGGCATAGATCTCCTCAACAGCCTGTAAGAGAAGAGACAGAATACAGGGATAGGGCCTTGAGGCGGTCTGCAAATGACGTGTTACTTGTACCCTGTATTCTTTTACTGAGGAACCTTTGTGGATGGGCCAGTTGTTGGATATGTCTGGTTAGGTACATACCAAAGGGAGCGTTGTACTCAGTGATAGGTCTGATGAATGCCAAATACAGTGGAACAATGACTTCCTTGGATCTAGATGCCATACGAATGATTCCCTTACTACTGTAGACACGTAATGGTCAAAGGCTAGATTACTGTCTGTGTATCCCCAAGTCTCAGACTACTAGCTCAACTTTTAGGGGCATGTTATCAGTATAATAGTTACCAGGCATAGATGACCTCCCAGAGGATACTGTTATGCATTTCTTTGCATTTAGTTTTAGTCCATGGCTCTGACATCAGTTGCTTGTCTGTGTCATCCCTTCCTGGAGAATATTTGTGCCAATGGGTGATTCAAAGACTGTTCCTAATTTACAGTCATCTGCAAATTTAGTCAGCCAGAGGCCATTGACATTGGCCTTGACTTCAGAGAAGTAATGGCAAAAAGGAGAGTTCCCAGGACTGATCCCTGAGGGACTTCACTTGTGATTGGTCTCTTTGTAGAGGTGGACTCCCCAATTCTAACTTCCTGGGTCCTGTCTGTGTGCCAGCTGGCTATCCACTGGGTCTAATAAGGATTTGTACCTAATCTCTTAAGTTTGTCAACAATGCCAGAGTGAGGTATTGTCAAATGCCTTGGCCAGGTCATGGTAGGCAGTGAGAATCATTCTGCCTCATCTGTTGCTGTGGTGAGCTCCTCGAAGAAGTCCATCAGCTTGAGTAGGCATTTTCTGTCCTTGATGAAACCAGATTGGATTGAGTCCAGTGTTTGGAGGTTTTTATGTTATTACTAATGATTTCCATGATAATTCTTTCCATAGCTTTCCATATGAGACTAGTGAGACTTATGAGTCTGTAGTTTACAATATCTATGAATTACCTTTGTACAGAGGAATGATTGTTGCTGTTCTCCATTCATGAGGCATGAAGCCTCTCTGGATGGTACAGTTAAATAACAATTTGAGGGCCTCATAGGTCATGTTTCATGCTATTTAGAAGGCATCCTAGGATGTTGTCTGGGCCAATTGATGCAGTGTTCTTGGCCTTAGAGAGAGTGTCAAGGACCTGCTCCCTAGTGATAGCAGGGGGAGTTATATTTCATGGTATTTCCTGAGGGAAGGTTGCGGGAGAGAAAGGGGTAAACCTAGAGCTGAATTTGTTGGCAAGTAGGTTTACTATAGCTTCTGGCTCAGTATAGGTGGATCCATTTGCAATGAGCTCTGCACATAATTGTGTACTGCCATTAAGGTTGCAGACATACCTAAGGAATGTTTTGTGGTTGTCCATGCTCTGGGAGATCAAATGTATGTCAAATTTTGCTTTGGTAGACATTATTTGTCCTCAGAGTTATTTGTTTAGTTCGGGAGTACTTTTATTCTGATGGGTGCTGCACCCTCCAATACAGCTTATTGTGTTTTCACCAAGGTAACTTGTTTTTCTGACTTAGTTCTGTACTTTTTCCTGGTGGCTATAGTTGCCTCTATGCAGCTATTAACATGCTTGTATAGGTTTTCTGTGAACAGTTCTGCATAGGCATTTGTGTTCTCAGGGTTTATGGGGGCTTGAAAGTTTGACAGATTATCATTTAATAGTAGGAAGTTAGCCTTACAGTAGTAGTTCCTGAATATTCTAGTTAGTTAGGGTTCCAGATTTTATTTTTACTTCAAAGAAGACCATTTTGTGGTCTGACCTTACCAGAAAAGACATTACACTAACGGTTGTGCAGCAGTCCCCCATATTAGTGAGGACCAGATCCAGTATGGTTGCACCCCTGACTGGTTGTATTGACAATCTGGTCCAGGGAGTTTTGTGTTTACAAAATCCAGGAATCCCTGTGCCTGTACATTTGGTGTTGCATATGATTCCCAGATTACTAGATTATCATGGACAACTTCATAGTTCATAGGTAAGTGTTAGGCTAGCTGCCTTTGCAGGCCATTCCATGGCTACCTAATTTCCCTTAACCATTAAACCAACCTCCCAATTTGTTTTGGAAATGCCAGTCAGGGCTTACTTCATGGAACACAAGTGCTGTCAAAACTGAATGCGGATTGTTGGCAACCACTGCATATAGGATGTAGTGACTCTATCCCATATATGGCTGTTCACAGGTGATCATTTGCCACAGAGTGATGACAAAAGAGTTAATCACAGCTTTTGGTGTAGGGGTCACTCCCTTTAACAGCTCTGGGGCACTGTGAGCATAGGTTCCTCCCATGTGATGGCACAGCAAGTTACTGGTATCAGAAGAGGTGCTGATGGGGGGGCTTCCTGGTGAACCATCTGTGAACAGCCAAAGTCGCAATTCTTGCACATGTTTTGGTTTGAGAGAAGCACATTGTAGTGTTTTCCTGTGGTGACTTTATATTATTATGGACAATGCTTCAGGGCTCACAAAATATTTCAAGAGTGGGCACGAGATTTAGCCCTATAACATGCAGTACCTGAGCATCGTGCGTCTGAGCCCAGAACATTTCCAGGCCTCTTGTGACATCTGTAAGGCATTTGAACCATGTTAATTGCTTGAACGTTGTAATGAATTGATGTTAAAGAGCCTTCTATCTGATTCTGGGGACAGGCTACAGGAAAAGAAAAAAATGGAAATGACAGAAGGAGACCGTAAAAGAGGAAAAAAGTATGAAGAACTTCTGTTAGCTCCTTTGTCTAAGGTTCTGAAACTTTCATCTTCTCTCAAGACTTCAGCTCTGATCCACTCAGCACTTACCTTGCCTAAGCCATCAGTGCCTATTGGAACTCAGACCATTGCCATTTTGGCCAAGTCACCTAGGGAAGGAGTTCCAGAGTAGCTGATCATTCTGCCTTCTTTCTTAGGTCTAGCAGCTCCTTTAGGAACGTAGCAGTCATTGATTGATTCGGATTGAATTGCAGTGGCATTTGTCAGGGTACTAATATGTCATCCCATCCATGTCTGTTTTTCTAGGGTAGATCATGTTGGCCCACAAACACCAGTGAAGGCTGGCACTTCCCTGATGCGAGTTATGTTGCTCGTGGTCTTGGAACTGCCAAAACTCCCAGTTACATCCTTCCATGTCACTGGCTAGATCCAAACCAGTTTGCATTTGATCTACTCAGCAACATTCTCCTTGGAATCGAATAGGTCTTGGCACCAAGCCCTTGATGCAGAGTCCTTAGATCTGTCCTCTAGGCTTTGAGGACTTTGGTGTTTGAGGTGCTGGCACTGATTTCAGTATTGGGGTTGACCATACCCTCAGTGTCAGTAGCACTTTTGTTTGAACAGTCTGCCTCCTGTTTGTCGAGAATGGAGTCTGTTCCATTAGGAGTATCCTCAGGGCCACTGGGATCAGTGCCTTCATTTGAGTTATTTGAGAGTGTCATTGCCTGTCCTTCAGTGCAGGAAAGGGAGGCACCCTGTGTCTCTTTTCCCTGCCTTGGGCACCAGTCTACCTAAGTCCTTGATTCCTCATCATCAACCCAAAATTTAGAGCAGCATGGAATGCCTCAAATTCTCCCTTTAAAATACAGCTCAAGACACCTCTCGGTCTTCAAAAGATCCCCTCCCCCAAGTTCACAAAAGGTGCATGTTTAAGAGGAGACCCATAGAGTCCCCTACAGAATCTCTTATCCCTGGCACTGATATTGATGAAGGAGGAGAAGGAGAAGGTTGCCCTCTCCCCTCCTGAAGACCTCAGATTTTGAGAAATTTTGGAAGTGATGCGGCAGAAAAGTACATGGTCCACTGATCCCCCTCTTCCATGGATAAGGAAGTATTGTTCAAGGCATTCCAATCTGCCCCTCTGCTCCCTGAATGGTCCCTCCCACAGACAGAGTGATCTACATGATGACAGAGAAGGCATAGTGGAAACTCGATAATGCTGAACCCATACTTTACCAGTTTTGTACATTGGCTTTCAATCTCTCCACACCCCCCAGAGTTTCATCAAGTGCATGTTGGTAGCCACAACTCTTCTCAGGCTGAAAAGGTTCCATGTATTTCCCTACATAGACGATCGGCTCCAAGTTGCCACAACAAAAGAATCCCTTCTCTGCACAAGACTGTCTGCTTCATTTCTGTCTGTCCTTGGGCATCTTTGTAAAAAAAAAAAAAAAAAACTCAAGACTTGAGTTCTAGCTTGATTATTTGCTATTTGGATGCAAGCTCAAAAGTAGTAGAATCTTCCAAAAATATACACCTCTCTCGCTTTCTCTCTGTGTTAGATCTCTCATTTTCAATCTCCTTCAGAGGACCACACCTTCAGCTTTTCTGGTCCTGCAAGCATTAAGTATGAAGATAGCTGATATCACTCTAGTCAGTCATACCAGATTTCACATGACATTATTATAGGGGTGTCCTGTAGTCTCAGCATCTCCCATATTTCATTCATCCATCTGCAAATGACATCTACTTTGGTTGATGCAGTGGTCCTCAGTACCAGCAGGACAACCATTCACTCTTCTCCTCCAATCTGCCAGAGTCAACAGACACACCCTCTCTGGTGTGTGGCATTTAGAGGGCAGAACAGTCTAAGGACATGGTCACAATAAGAGTCGCATCTTTACATCAGTGTACTGAAGATGAGGGTGGTTCTCTTAATGTAGCAGGCTCTACAGGACTTTCCCAGGGAGAGATCAAAAGTCATATGGATAGCACCTCGTTAGTGTGATATATCGATAAGCAATCGAGGATCTTATCATATCTGCTCTGCAAAGAGGCCAGGAAGGTTTGGGAGTAGGTGATGTGTTCACAGAGCTTTCTGATCACACCGCACATCACAGGTCAAACTGGACTCCTAGGAGACAGGCTCAGCTGTTGCATCTTGATGCCTCATGAGTGGTACCTCAGTCCACCAGTAACACAGTTGATCTTTCAGTACTAGAGCCAGCCTTTCTGCCACTTCTTTGCATTTCAAACCAAAACCAAATGCAGCAGCTACGCTGCCTTAATCCCACTACGTGACCAGACACCCAAGGATGTTCTAGTCCATTCTTGGCCACCTGGACTTCTTTATGCCTCTCCTGCTCTTCCTTTCGTAAGAGTTACTTCAGGAAACATCTCTGTGCAAGGCCTTGGGTGAAGAAGTTAGACGTTTTCTGTGAAAACTCTTCGATGTAGAAATTATATCCTTTGGATTATACACCTTTTTTCTTCTCCTCTCTTACCGAGAGACTCGTTTCTCTAGGTATTCAGTTTTAAAAAAAAAAATTTTGATGGTTAGGAAATTAGTTTGCATGTTTTTTGAGTAGATAAAATAGTTGAATTGTAGCTAAGCAGTAGTTAGAATCGTAGATTAGAGTAGTACTTTGATTAGTAGCATTGCAGACTTATTGTTAATATAGGTGAGAAAGTAGAAATCATTAAGCTCCTCTTGTTGCTGTTTTATATTTTTTGAGTGTGTTTTCCTACCTAATTAGACATAGCTTTTCTTTTAGCAGCTGTACAAGATGTCACATAGCCAAGGATTCAAAAAATATGCCGAATGTGGGCACAAACTTCCCCCTTAAGACCTGCTGTGTGTGTGTGTGTGTGTGTGTGTGTGTGTGTGTGTGTGTGTGTGTGTGTGTGTGTGTGTGTGTGTGTGTACTGTTTGGGTGCTGCCCACCTAGATGCAGATTCTTAATCATGTGCTTCTTTCAGATCTAGGGCACTTCAAACCCCGAGAGAGAAGGTAATTGTCAAGGGCCTTCTCCATCCACAGACAGGGTTATCCTTTTTAGCAATCTCCTCTTCTTCCATTACTGCTTCACCAGCAAACAAACAAGACAAAACTAAACAAAAGAACAAACAAAAAGAAAAGAGTGATCCCAAGAAAAGGGATGAGGACAGGTTAGAAAAGACTAGAAATTGATATCTTGTCCCCATGACTTCAGTTGGTCTGGATCAAAAGACTCCAAGAAAATCACATCCATTGATCTGTCTGGTCTGACCTTCTGTTCAGCAAAGTTTCTTTTCAGAGCCAGTGAGTCAGGGTCTTCATTCACCAATAATCCATGAATGGTGATTCTTGAGACCACCTTTGGTGGCTTCTTCTTCTGTCCAGTCATCCAGAAACCTAACTGAACAAAACAGTGACAGAATGATGCGGAATTTTCTTAGAATGCAAATCTGGCTTAGGGTTTTCTTGGTGCAATCTCTTTGCATGCGCCGAGTGTTGGTCCAACTACACCTCCATTTTTTTCTTCATTTCTGGTCTGCCTTTTGGACCGACTACCCTAGATCTGACTTTGCCCTAGGGCAACTTCAGAGCTGAGAGTCCGAGCCACGTCAACTTTGACAGCATCCCTTTCTCTTTCAACTGATGCATTTGGATCAGGAGGAAAATTGGAGCTATATTGTCTATTTTGGAGCCATAGAGATGGGATGACACTAAAATTATTGGAGCAGTCCCTCCCCCTCGGGGCCTCTGCACTTGATAGCTCAAATTCAAGATTGGTATGGGGTTGAGTCCCATCACCAGGATTTCTCCTTCATCTTCAGATAGGAGGGGGGCCTCCTTTAGGACCAATTGCGGCTTCTGCCTTTGAGGCTTTCAAGAAGGCCTTGGCTATACCAAAGGAAAAGGCACTTCCATCCAGCTTGGTTCTACCCAGATGTCAGCAGGATTCTGCTTCTATCCATCACTCTGTTAGAGAGGGACAGTTGGTTCCACAGGCTTCAAGGCTGTTTGCTATGTTAGCTACCAGTTTGATTGTGAACCTTCTGATCACTCACTAGTACAAGTTCATAGAAAAGATTTGTGCAAGAGGAAGCACATAGTCATCACCAGACTATTTCACTGAAGACACTGATTTGGATTCTGAGATCCCTTTCTGAAGATGTCACCTTCAATGATATCCTTGAATTTATGAAACTGCCGGAGGAATGCTCCACAGACAACTCTCCGGCAGATGAATCTGTGTACCTGGAAGCCTTTGGTTCCAGCTCTTCCTCATCCTGGATAGTACCGCATGTTGAACCCTTATTGACTATATGCCACAACGAGCATGGAAGGACCCTAATGTGGTGGAACCAATCCCCAAAAAAGACAGAATCTTGGCAGCTCCCAAAGACAGGAAGCACTGGAGCAAAGGTCCACCAGTGGATGCGATGGTGGCAGCAGCAGCTACTAGAAAGGAATTGTATAAGAAAAGTTCCTCTGTCCAATTCCCTAACGCGGAGTCTAGTACTATGGACTGGTTTGGGAAACTGACATATGCTTCAGCAACATTTGTCCTCAGAGTGATCAACTATTTGGCCCATATTACACTATTCCAGAGAGACTTCACCAAAGAGTTCTCCAAGTCTGTCTCCGGTGTTCTGTCTGCAGATGTTCAGAAGACCATAGACTCCCAGCTTTCTACCCTTCAGCCTACTGCAAACATAATCATGCAACTTCTTTCTAATGTAGCTGATGGCATGGCTAGGGCAGCATGCACTGGCATCCTCATGCACCAGCATACCTGTCTGTGTCTTTGTGATTTCGAGGAAGGCTTTAAGACATCTTTCATTAGTGCCTCTTTTGATGATTCCAATCTTTTTGGACCAGTGGTAAAGGGCACATTAAATAGGAGTCAACAAGGCTGTAAAACTCTCTCTGCAGTAGGAATCTGTTCTTCACCCCACACAAAATGTTTTCTAGGAATCAGAGGAGTGGAAAGAAGCTGTAGTTGTGCAAGTCAGAGTTTTTATCATAACACTCCTGGGGATAGAACTTCTCATGGCAGGATAGGTGGAAACTCTAATGAACTTCACCTTAGAGGTAGAGATGGAACACACAACCTTGGCTTTCCGGTCCTTTCACCGTAAAGCCCTACCTGTGTTCCTGAAAGGTTGTCTGGCTGCTGAACTCTAGAATCAGTGGGCGGCATTTTATTATGAACCCACCTACCTGTTAAAACAAAACTTCTAATTTACGGGTGCTAAACTTAATTTCCAGAAGGTATTCAATTACCTTTTCCCTTCCCCCAATAAAAAAGAAGAAAGTTCTCAAAGTTCCACCCAGTCAGTGGGAACCAACAGCAGCAAAGGTCTACAAGCTGAAAGAGAGTCATCCAACTGGTCCCCCAAGACCAGTTAGAGAGTTTGTAGTCTGTTGCACATAGTTTTTAGTACCCAAGAAGACAGGGGACCTCAGACTTATTCTGGATCTGATTCATCTAAATCCGTTTGTAAAACAGACAAGATTCCAGATGGTTACAATTCAATCCATTTTGCCTCTGTTGAGGAAGGACTATTGGATGTGCTCCACAAATCTCCAGGATACATCATATCATATAAAGATAGAAGTGTTCCAAAAGTTTTCTTCATTTCCAGTTGAGGGCAGTCATTACCAATTCAGAGCCCTGCTTTTCGGTCTCACCACAGCCCCCAAGGTGTCTACCAAGATAGTGGCAGTGGTTTCAGTGCAACTATGCCTGCTAGGGATCCAAGTTTTCCCATCCCTTGATGATTAGCTCCTAACTGCTACCTCCAAGGATCTGCTGTTTTGCCACCTAGACCTTTTGCTCCACTTAATGCAAGATTTAGGAATCACTATCCATATGGCCAAGAGTTATTTAATCCCTGCTGAACAGGTGGAATTTATCAGATGCCACCTGGACTCAACACTACAGATTGCCATTCTCCCCCACACCAGAGCACTCTGTCTACATGTCACACCTACATGGGTGCTTCACCACCCTTTTCCTCCAGCAAGACTGATTTTGCAGCTCTTTGGTCTGATGGCCTCCATGATTTTGATAGTTCCACTAGCAAGATTCCCCATGAGAATACTCCAGTGTACCAGGGATTCATATCTCTCAGGTCTGCAGAGAACACAACTTTGGTGGGTAAAGTGCCCTTCAGTGACAAAAGGATGCTCATTCCATACAGATCCACCTCTAGTTGTAGTAACCACGGATGGCTCCCTTCAGAGGGGGACATTTTGAAGGGAAGATGATCCAAGGTACCTGGTCACCCCTAGAGGCCAGTTTTCACATCAGTATCCTTGAGATGAGGGCAGTCCCTCTAGTATTGTAGACATTCCAGGGTGTTCTCCCCAAGGATGTGATTATCATGCAGTCAGACCACACGTCAATAATAATCTGGTATATCAGCAAACTGGGAGAACCTGTCTTTATCCCTTTATCAAGAGGCTATATGAGTTTTGGCATTGGGTGATGCACATACCAGGGGCGTCTAATGTATTAGCAGACAAATTGAGCAGAATGATGTTAGCGTCTCACAAGTGTTCCTTTAATCCAACAGTGATGAGCTTGAATTTCCATTACTGGGTACTCTCTGCATCCTACCTGAACAACAAGTGCAGCACTTCTTTGCTCTGATCCCTCGACAGGGACAATCACTGAGGGATGCTTTGGTCCACAGTTGGCACAAGGTCTCTCTTATGCTTTTTCCTCATTGCTTCTAAT
Organism: Protopterus annectens; assembly: GCF_019279795.1. Taxonomy (NCBI): domain Eukaryota; kingdom Metazoa; phylum Chordata; order Ceratodontiformes; family Protopteridae; genus Protopterus; species Protopterus annectens. Next base: position 1,250,575,023 of record NC_056739.1, read on the forward strand.
GAAAAAATTCATCCAGAAAGCAAGAAAGTGTAAGGTCAGAGTGATCTTTGTTGCTCCTTTCTAGCCCTAACAAACATGTTTTCCCTTTCCTATGGCATCCACTAATACATCCCCCATGGGTGTTGGATCAGTATCCAGACCTGTTGACTCATCCATCCGGCTTGCCTCCTCCAGACCAGAAATCTATGAAGTTAACCACTTGGTTCCTCCAGATGTTCGTGTTACCCTGCTGCAGTCATCACACTTGGGTTATCCTGTCGTCAGGCGGTCTCGCAGTCGGCCGGATTTCCAAAGTCTTTCTTGCACCGCGGTGCCCGAAGCAGAAGCAGTTCGCAAGTGCCGGTCAGCCGACTCCTGAGATTTTCGAATTCAGATTTCAGACCGAAGTCTTCTATAAAGCTAAGTACCCCGTTGGGGAAACTTTTCTTGCCTCAGACCGATGTCAGAAAAAGTTAACAATTGTATTTCTTGTGGGAAGCAAATACCTCATAAGGATTGTCATTCTCCACGATGTCACTTCTTGTCGTTTTTGTGCTAGATTTAATAAACGTACTATTAAAAGACGATTTGATTTTGCACGACACTTTTTTGGCAGAAAATTTAATTGTAACATGCCGTTGGAGCTACCGACTACCGGCGTGCACAAAAAACGCAGGGATAAAGACCAACAGCCCAGGCCTAAGCCCGATTCCGAGGCCTCGGTTGATCTGGTCTCCGGTCCTTCGGTTATCAGTGAGGCTCCGACGCAACCTCTGACTACCGCACTTGAGGAACCCGAGACCACTGCAGATTTTTTGACGGAATGTACTAGGCCGATGCAGCCTTTTACTTCAGGCCCTACCGACGACTTGCCTCCCAAGGACGTCGGTACTTCTGAAACTCCATCGCCTTCTGAAGGCGTTTTCAGACCGACTACTCTTACAGTCAAAACATTTTCCAAATCGAAGACTCCTTCCAAATCGAAAAAGGCTTCACTTCAGTCTCCTGTTCAAGGCCCTATGCCTAAGAAACAGATGCTCAAGATGGCTGAAGATCTGATTTCTCTTATCAGGGGTTCTCAGCCTCCTCCTGACAAAAGGCCTAGACAGGAGGAAGAATCTGCTTCCTCTGAACAACTGTCTATTTCTTCGGAGTCCTCTGAAGACCAAGACTATTCCTTCTCTCCTTATGAAGATTCTGATGCTGAGGACTCTATTCCCTCAGCTTCCCCTCCAGAAGACTACTCTTTTGGGGAAACTTTACACACTATGAGGGAACATTTTCACTGGGAAGGTCAGGATTACTCTGATTCCAAGAAAAGGCTCAGAGAGTTTCTTTTACTCCCCCAACACAGACCTCTAGCCATCCCTCCTGTTTTGGACATTGTGGATGATGTCTATTTAGAATCCAGTTTCAACCCTGACTCTCTGCCTCCTGCCCCGGCCAAGCCTGACAGATACTACAGAGTACCTGATTCCCATAAATTTCTTTACAAAAGCCCAGTAGCTGACCCAGAGACTATCTCCCAGGGTCCCAAGGGGGCTAAGGCTTCCATGGCTAAAAATCCAGTACCTTCTGAAAGGGATTCAAGAGCACTAGACAGATGGGGGAAAAAAGTTTACACCTCAGCCACTTTAGCTATGAGAGCTCTAAACTGTCAATTTCATATGCTCAAGTATCAGCAATTTCTGATCTCTCAGTTAAAACAAAAGATAACAACCCTTCCTCAACAAACTGAATTGAAAGAAGTACAGGATTTGTTGCACGCCACCGAGCAGGTGGGCAAACATACCTTAGTGTGTGGGTCTGATTCTTTGGAGGCCTCTTGCAGAGCAGCTGTCACTGGATCAGTTATACGTAGGCATGCCTGGTTAAAGGAACAAAGTCTGCCTGAACATGTTAAAGCAAAACTACTAGATGCTCCCTTGCAGCAGGATGTTCTTTTTGGTGTCAAAGCAGAAGACGTTTTAAAGAAAATGGAAGATAAGGCAAAATCAATGCAGACCGTCAAAGATTTCCTACAGGTACAACCCCCTCGCTTCAGCAGAAACTGGCCAACCAAAAATTGGTCCTTTCCAGCCACTGACAGGCCTCAGAGGGGTAAATACAGGCACCCAAGGGGCAGAGGACAACCACAAGCTCAGTATAAACCTCGCCAATGGGCCACTCCAACCCAGAAGGGAGGAGAAGACAGGTCTCAAACCACCATAAGGGAAATTCAATGACTTGCACCTCAGCTGGCCAAACAAAGCTCTTTTGTCAGCCCCCCTGGGGGGAAAACTAGCACTATTTGTAGACAAACTGACACGTGGTCACAAAGGACAAATGGGTCCTAGACATAATTTTACGAGGATACAGATTCCACTTTCACACCTTGCCAATAAAAAGAGGAATGCCAAACCTGCCACAAAATCAAAGGGCAGAGGCTCAAAAACAAATTACAGCTCTCATGGCCATGAGAGCCATTCAAAGGGTACCAACTCAAGAGCAAGGCCAAGGATTTTACTCAAGACTCTTCCTAGTACCCAGGAAAGAAAATGCTTGGAGACCAATTCTGGACCTTTCAATTCTAAACACTTGCTTACAAGTTCCCAAATTCAAGATGCTAACACTACAGCAGCTACTTCCCATGTTGGGCAAGGAAGCATGGCTGGTAACGTTGGACCTCAAGGAGGCATACCTGCATGTCCCTATCAGACAAAGTTGCAGAAGATGCCTCCCTTTCATTGCAGGTTCGACCCATTATCAATTCTCTGCACTGCCCTTTGGCTTATCTACTGCGCCCAGAGTATTCACAAAATGCCTGGCACCAGTAATTGCATACTGCAGACAAAGAGGAATTCAAATATATCCATACCTGGACGACTGCCTGGACGACTGCCTCATCCAAGCAGAAAGAAAAGACATTCTCATACAACATCTGGCTTTTGTGAAGCATCTACTAAATTGTCTAGGGTACACAGTAAACGAAAAGAAGTCAAAACTAGTACCCTCACAAAAAATGACATTCCTGGGTGCCAGCTTGGACACAACGGCCCAGAAGGCTTATCTTACACCAGATAAGCAATTACAACTGACTCAATATTTCAAGACAATGGCAACAAAGACCAAATTAACTGCAAGAAAAATTCTGCAGGCTTTGGGCTTCATGGCATCTTGCATTCTGATAATACCATTTGCAAAACTGCATATGAGGAAATTACAATGGTACTTAAAAAGTGTATGGTCTCAACACAGCCACAACTTATGGTGGGCACAGGCATGTCACCTCAACAAGGGTCAGCCTTTCACCTTGCCCCCACCCAGGCAAACTATCACAACAGATGCTTCAGACTATGCCTGGGGGGCTCACATGGCAGGGCAATGCATTCAAGGCCTATGGACTGCAGAACAAAGAAAACTGCACATAAACCAAAAAGAGATGCTAGCTGTACAGAAAGCTCTGACAGCCTTCAAGGATCTACTACAGCCTGGACAACTGGCAATAAAGACGGACAACACCACAGTAATGTGGTACATAAACAAACAAGGGGGCACACATTCCTACCCTCTTTGCAGGCAAGCAATGATCTTATGGAACCACAGCTCTGACCTACCAAGTCCAGTTACAAGCTCACTTCCTGCCAGGACAGAAAATCACAATGGCAGATGACCTAAGCAGAAACATCAAGGATCCCCACGAGTGGAAGCTAGACCCACAAATATTTGCAATGATAACTCAAAGATGGGGCCTACCAAATATAGACCTGTTTGCCAGTCCTCAAAACTACCAGCTGACAAAATTTTGTACAAGAACATTCCACCTTCAAGCTTGGAAAGTGGATTCTCTCTCCTTCAGTTGGAAAAACCTGACAGTATATGCCTTTCCTCCATTACCTCTTCTCACAAAGGTACTTTTGAAGGTCAAAAAGGAGAAACCTCAAATGATTCTCATAGCCCCAGACTGGCCACGCCAGCACTGGTACCCGCTATTGAAGAATATGGCTCACAGCCCGCCATGGATATTGCCTCAAATACCTCATTTGCTCACACAGCAAGACAAGCAGATTCTACACAGCCAGATCAAAACCTTAAACCTGGCTGCATGGCAAATCAATTAAGCAGCCAACCAGCCTCTTTATCACAAGCAGTACTGAATGTTATTCTAGAAGCCAGGAGGCCAAGCACCAGGAAGGCTTACTCGGACAAATGGAAATGGTTTTCGGCTTGGAACCAAGCTAAAGGCCAAGACACAACTCAGCCTCATATGCCTCACATTCTGCAGTATTTAGCTGAGATGTTGCATAAAGGACTTTCCTTCTCCTCAATTAAAATCCATGCTTCAGCTATTTCAGCTCACTACGACACAAATCCATCTTTATTTTCAAACCCACTCCTAAGGCAGTTCCTCAGAGGGGCAAAAAACATTAGACCACCTAGAAGAGCTTCCTACACCAACATGGGACCTCAACTTTGTTCTGAAAAAACTAACATTACCTCCCTTTGAACCAGCTTTTTCTGCAGACCTTCAGTTCCTATCTTGGAAGACTGCCCTGCTCCTGGCAATAACTTCTGCTAGGAGAGTTTCAGAATTACAGGCACTTAAGGCAGTGGAACCTATCCTCATTTTTCATCAAGACAGAGTTTCTCTACGAACTAATCCTTCCTTCATGCCTAAGGTGTTTTCCAGTGTAGCTTTAAATCAAACCATCCATCTACCCACTTTCTTCCCCAATCCACAGAACAAAGGTGAGAGACTCCTACATTCCTTGGACATTCACAGGCAGCTTCGATATTACTTGGATAAAACTAAGGCTTTCAGAAAAACTGACCAGCTCTTTGTTTCCTATGCTACAGCTTCTCAAGGGAGGGCCATTTCCAAGCAAACCATTTCTAAATGGATAGGCCATTGCATACGATTCTGCTATACCCATCATGGGAAACCAGTTCCTCCTACCATTAGATCCCACTCTACCAGGGCAACAGCTACCTCTACTGCCTTTCTCAGGGGGGTTCCTACCAAGGAAATTTTAGAAGCTGCAACTTGGAGTTCTGTACACACCTTCACCAAACACTATCACTTATTTCTTTATTCTAAGTCCAGGGCAGGCTTCGCTACTGCAGTTCTGCAGGGCCTCATTGCCTCCTCTAACCCTCTATAATGCCTCCACCCTACCTTAGCTTTGGGACTCAACCCAAGTGTGATGACTGCAGCAGGGTAACACGATGAACATAGTACAGTTTTGTACCTACCATAAATGTAGATGTTTGAGTGTTCACCCTGCTGCAGTCCAGGTTACCCTCCCTCCAACCCCTGTGATCTACTGGCTAAATTTTTGCTATGCCTTACTGATGTATTTGCTTATAGCTGAAGGGTTTTTGTGTCTGTACAGTGTTCTCACCTTTTTGGTACTAATTTGGATCACCTTTTTGGGGGCACCTGACATCTGGGGCAAGAAAAACTGAAGAAAATGGCGTCTGTTGCAATATATGTACCCCTGGCGCACTGACGTCAGGGATGAGGCGACAGCAACCGACGTCAGACCAAGACTTTGGAAATCCGGCCGACTGCGGGACCGCCTGACGACAGGATAACCCAAGTGTGATGACTGCAGCAGGGTGAACACTCGAACATCTACATTTATGGTAGGTACAAAACTGTACTTTCTGACCTTTAGCCAGAGATGCCAGGCTCCCAACATCAGTTGTTCAGGTTATGTCAGCCTCTCAGAAACAATCCACCAAAAAGGTCTGTCATAGCAAATGGAAGAGATTTTCTATCTGGGCTGTGTTGGAAGGATTAGACCCTTTTTCTGCTCCCATCCCATCCGTATTAAAGTCTTTGACTTAACTTTTACACTGTGGCTTGAGAGTTTCCACTGTCAGAGTACAAATGGCTGCAATCTCAAATTCCCACATAGGTGAGAATGAAACTTACTATAGTATCTTTAAAAGTCTCTCAAGCCTTTTAAGATGAGCATTTCTCCTTCGACCACCAACTGAAGGTCCAGTACCTTCTTGGTCTATAACTATCCTACTCCAAGCATTAACTCAACCTTCATTTGAACCAGCAGCATCAGTAGATTTGAAGTTACTGTCTTGGAAAACAATCTTTCTGGTGGCTGTTAACATCAGTCAGATGAATTTCAGAGTTACAGGCCCTTTCCTGCAAACCTCCCTTTCTGATATTCCACAAAACAGAGTTTCCATTTGAACTAATGCACCCTTTCTTCCCAAGGTGACATCCAAGACTAATTTAAATCAGTCAATTAACCTACCAGTCTTTTCCCCCAAATTCTCAAACAAAGACAAATGCATCTTGCATATGCTGGACCATTCATCGCCAACTCCAGTTCCATCATCATAGAACTAAATAATTCAGAATGTCTGATCAGTTGTTTATTGCCTTCTCAAGACCTAAGCTAGGCAAAGCAGTTGCTAAGCTTACTCTTTCAAGATGGCTATCAGATTGCATTCCCTTTGTCTATAATAAAAGGGGGGTTGTTCCTGTAATATGAACCTAGAGCTCACTTCATATGAGCAATAGTCACATCAGCATCCTTTATGAATAGGCTTCCCATTGATGAAATTTGTGCTGCAGCAACATGGTCAACAGTTCATACTTTGCATCTCTTTATAAACTGGATATACAGTCAAGATCATGTTTCTTTGGTTCCATCATTCTCAGGAATGCCCTTCCTTGACACCACGCAGGTGAAGTAGTTTGGGAATCTGTCCCACATGTTGAATTGGTCGAAAATGGACAATATTGGGCACAAAAGTTATGTACTTAACATAACCATAAATTCATGTTGTCTGGTTTTTGTCTGGCTCAACTTTCCTTTCTCCCTACTGCCCCCTTCCAGATTGGCACATTTTGGCTTCTGATAACCAGAAAGGCCACATCTTCATCCTGTTTGTGAACGGTCCTAACAGACTATCCTTCAGTCCTATGTATTACCTGTTATTTAGAGTTTAGCCTAGAATGTGATATTATTGATATAGATTTCCTTTTAAGGGGGAAAACCTGATCTGAGGTACTAAGGTGGAGTAGAGGAAGATTCAGAGCCCAGAATCCAAAAAGCTTCAGAAATGGTGCCAAGTAAGATGCAGTTGGATTCAACAACCCATGTGCTGAACCAGATGAAATTCAGACAACGTGGCTCTATTGTTATGGTAAGTACATAACTTTCATTTTCCCATGCTGTGGCCTCACCTCATGAAATAGCCGTATCTGTTGATTACCCTTTAGGATGTTGTGTCACCCATCTGGAAAGCTTCACATGAACTTTTCTTCACTGAACCAAATCACATGATTTCACCAATTCCAGTGATGGCCAATGATTATTTTTCTTTCAGGGTTGTTCAGATTCTCTCAGCTTCCCATAAAAGTACCACTAGGAAGCTCTACATGAGTAAATGAAAAAGGTTTTCTCTGTGAGCAGTGTAAGAAGGGCTGGATCCCTGCTCACTTCCTCAGTCCTTCAGTTTCTAACAGCTTTATTGAACTCTGGTTCTAGTTACTCTGCTACCACAGCTCAGTCAGTAGCTGTATCCAAGTTTCATTAAGGCTTCCAGTGCACATCCTTAGCATCCCAAAAAATGTGTGCAAAGCCTTGAAGACCCATCTCTAATATGGAACTTGAATTGCATTTTTTAGAGGCTCTTACTCGAGTCCCCTTCGAGCCGGCTCTTCTTACACTTTAAAATATCTTTACTGGAGCACTTTGTTCCTGCTTGTCCTAATGTCATCCAGGAGAATTTCAGAATTACATGCCGTGTCCTACAAACCTCTGTATTTGGTGTTTCATAGTTAGAGATTCTCTAAAACCTAACCCTTCCTCCTTACCTAAGGTCACCACTGAAATAACCTTGAATCAGACTATTCACTTTCTTATGTTTTTATTCCCCCTAACCGTTCCAATAAGAGAATTTCTGCTTCACACCTTGGTTGATCACAGCTCCATTTTTAGCTGCACTGTTCTAATGACCTCCACAAAAACAACCAACTCTGTCTCCCACACCTCAGCCATAATGAGTTCCAAGGTTACCAAGATTACTCTATCCAGATAGCTTTATATTGCATTACATACAGCTAGTTGTTCATTAACAAAAAACTTTACCATAAGGTCCATAGTAGCTCCCATGGCCATCTTCAGAAATGCCTCTGATATCTGTGTAGTGTCATGATCAGTAATGAATACCTTCATTAAGCACTGTGAGCTGGATATAATATCTAGGTCCAAATCTTTGGCTCCGCCGTCCTAGAGGGATAAAAGTAGGTAGGGATTATGTCATGTATGGTATGGAAATTGTGTGTACCATAATTCTGAATCATTATCCCTCCTCTTCCACCTTGAACCCCCCTCCCCACACACACTTTCAAATTGTCCCTTCGTGGCTTCCTGTCAGATCTAGTAGACATAGACATGACATCTGTTCTCCATTATTGTCCATGGCTATCAGTTTAATGGTATGTTATCTGCTACAGAATTACTCAGTCTGAGGGATTGACAGGGCACAGGTGTACTATGGGAGAAGAGAGGAGAGGAGCAGAAGCACTTGAGTGAGCATAAGTAGCCAAATAATTTTCCACTGTGAGTCTTCCACAAGGGTGGATAACACATCTATTTAGGTGGATGGAGTGGCATAATGAAAATCTGTTTTATAATAAATGCTTAACTTGTACGTTTCCATCATGTTATGAACATCTGACACATAAGAATGTGATTTATTTTTGTGCATGTGTATGTGGGTCTACTACAAGTACTCATGTTGCTAGTAGCTTGTGACAGATTTGCTTGCTGGCACTTGCTCAAAAAGACAAGTGCTCTAACTCCCACTAACTCAGTCTTAACTACTATGCTGCAACTGTAACTCTAAAATTCCCTTTCCTTAAAACTCCACTTCCTCCCAAACCTAAAATCTCTGATCACTTCCCAAATCTTAAACTCCACTCCTCATCCCTAACTCTAAAGTCCCTAATCACTCCTTAACCCTAAACTTCCTACTGCTGCACCCTAACTCTACTTCCCTACTGCTGTTTTGTGATTGCTGACCTATTCTATGCCACACCCCTTCCCACTCCCTGTGTGTGGCTAACATGGTTTGTCACGCTCAAACTCGAACAATGTGCTCGGGTAAAGTGCAGCAACTGTTTGTCTTTATTTATGTTTGAGTACCAGTAACAGTCTGTATGAGCTACAAGATGGTAGAGTCCCTGGCTTTACGATAGTGGTCTTTGTGCACAGTAACAGTCTGTATGAGCTACAAGATGGTAGAGTCCCTGGCTTTACGACAGTGGTCTTTGTGCACTTAGGACTCGAGCACTTTTAGGAGAGGGTGCTAGTTGTACAGCAATCCTGTTAGGTGTGTGATTGATTTAACCTTTGTCAAATGGTAGCATATTGTGGCGCGGTTATGTAGCATACCAGGACAAAGCCCCTGACTATGATTGTGACTACGACCTGGCCAACATGTGTTCATTTAACATCTTGGGTGTTGGAAAAGCCAGGCAGGGGAGGATGGGAATCCGTGATGAGGGGTGAGGGGTGTCAGTATGGCCCACTGCACCACTGAGGAGAGTTGGAATTTGCAGGTAGCAGCTGTCTGGTCAGACTGACTCATGCTGCATACAGGCCATTTAGGCAGCTTAGGAGCATGCATACGCATGCATTGGATCCTCACCAAGTAGCAAATTAGTGAAACCACCAGCCATGACAAGGAGGGTTTAGGTCTGGGCCCACATGACTACAGGATGCTTTGCTTCCAAACTTCCAGCACTAACTGCCTGGGAGACAAATGGGCTGTGATAGACCTTTCACTTGGTTAAGAGAATGTTTGCATCTTGAGACTTTCCCTGTTATTGGGAAATGAATGGGCCTGGCTTTCACCCTTTTAGGAAGAATGGATGAGCCTGATTGGGAGCAGGAAGGGGTGCCTTGATGGTTGTTTGTGGAGTTCAAAAAATAGAACATTATTTAATTTAGTTCTAAAAGTCATATCTGTTGATTTTGTTGAAGTATACGTTTCTTGGTCCTTCATCTTAAAATGTGATGGCACAGAGTAAAAAAAGAAGCAGCAGGTGGTGATTAGGGTTCATCACACCAATAATTTGATAGCAAAAGGATTTCTTCATATATGACGGAACATTTATCATCTTTCTTTGTTAATTCAAAATTGCCATAATCCTCACAGTAATGGTTATGATGGTAGTCAAGCATGTTTTTGTGTACTCTCTCTTTTTTTTTACTTTAATGCATTTAAGATACATAGGAAGTAGATTGGAGTAATTTGGAAAATAAAAAAAATTGCATTTTAATGTTCTGTGTTGTATTTTAGAAGAAATTTAGTTTAGCACATGTCTCTTCTGCTTACTAAAGATCTGTGGGGGAAGAGTGTTGTGGTCAAGCATTAGTCCTCACCATTCATGTCATCTGTAGATTGACTGTTCTTTCTTCTTAATGTGTTTGTAAGTTTTCTTCAGTTTTATTCTTACTGCTCAAGGAAGTAAGGGGACAGTTTGCTAAATCCTTAAATTCTGCCATTGGAAATGGGTTTATGTTTTTTTCTCCCCTCTCTGAGGTATCAGGCTGTAATAAGTAACAGTGGTGCAAGAGGTATGCCATCTGAATACAGGATATGTGGAAGGGTGTGAAGCCCCCCTAAAATAAAATTGTCATTAACTTTCCTAAGCAGTCATTTGCCTGTATTGTAGCTACTATTTTACATGCAGGGATGTGGCATTCAGCCATAGCCAGGTCTAACTTTTTGTTAGTGACAATAACCAGTTATTAACTGTTGGAGGTTTGACGATGTGAGGTAGTGCCAGCTAAGAGAATAGGGCAGTGCATGTGTAACATACGCCAGCAAACTAGTTGTTTTGTAAAGAATTTTATGTCCTCTGTATAGCTGATTTGTATAGATGCTTGTGTCAAAAATGTATCAACAGTGGGTCCTGCTGGACAGAAAAGAAATGTACATGTATGTCAGGCTGTAGTGTGGTAGCTGCTGAAATGTATATATGTTAACAGAGGATGCTGGAAGGGAAGGGATTAAGTTCAGCCCAGTTTACCTTAAGAAAAATAGCTTGAAATTAAATTACTTGGTTTAGGCTATAAAGATTTTATCTCACAGACTTGAATGCAGCCAGAGATGCAATGTCTGATCTGGGATCCTGCTCTTATTGTCCTTGGTGGTGAACTAATTACTACCCTGGAGTGCCAGACAATGGCTGATTAGTCTCTACAAGAAAGATGAACGTATTGGAGTTGTTTTGCAGTCTCCAGATGCTTTAGCAAAGCTGTAGGTGTGTAGTGTGGCGCATCTGTGCTAGATTCTTGTTCAGCTTCTAGTCAGGGGGGTAGTGTGGGAACCACAGAATCAGGTGACCAGATGTGATGTCATTCTATAGCCAACATTGAAATTATTTTAGATATTCATGAGAGATGTGATAGTGACACTGAGCACCCTGCTTTTGGGAACCTGACAACAAAGACCATTCAGCCACTTCATCTTCCCTTGCTTTAGTAAGTAACCAGGGAATTGTAATTATTCGGTCAGTTAGGAAAATAGTGAGATTAGCTAAAAGTATTGTTTTTCCATATCTATCTGAGTTTTTACATCTGTGTTATTTTTTTATATTTCCTGTGAATTGAAACTCTGGTGTTAAGTGTATGTAGACATTCAGTGTTTTTAGGTTTTCAATTTTATTTATTATTAAATATATATACTTTTCATTGTGACTGGTCTTTTAGTTTAACCTTTGAGAGAACTGTCCTGTATCCAGGACTGTTTGTAAGCTTCCGAGCAGTGTCAAAGTCTGCTCTTCAATTTTTTCCTTAGATCTGCTAGTTCTCTCCTCTCGTGCACTTTTACTAGCTTGTTAGCTTAGCACTTTACCAGACTTCTTGTAGCAATTATTGTAGTACACTAAAGTGCTACCAGCACTAAACGTTCTACAACTAAACAGCTCCAGTACTTACTAATGCCCACCCCTCCAGGCATGTCTAAAGGTCAGTTGCCTGTGCTTTCTCCTATTAACCTGGTGAACTTGGGCATCCTGAGGTAATGTAGCAACTGCCTCCTGTACACTGACCACCCTCTCGTCTTACCCCCCAACACTCAGACTTGAGAGGGATGCACTTAATATATCCAAATTGGAAACCACGCATTTTCCAGCCAAGACCAGAATAGCTGGTCAAGAGAAGGTGGTCAGCACTTGCACCACACCACATGGAACACATAGCCCTCCAGTACACACACTGGCATTGCTGTTGCATAAAAACACAAACCACACACCCACCTTCGCGGAGGCTCTCAATAAAAATCTAACCAAACAGCAGAGACCCCTCCAAGGCAGAAACGTACTCGACCACCACAACACAACACTAATCACGAGACACACAACTCTCCTAAACAGTGTGCCACTCAACCAAAGCCCCTGAGACAAAACAGCATGCCCAACACACTAGTCATAGGTGACTTATGACTAAAGTCCCACTCAGTAGGTTGAATAAGGAGAAAATAGCAGCTGCCTGTCAGGTGCCAAGATCCACCAGATAACGCATGCACTCAGGTCCCTCAACAACAGGTACAAATATGACTCTGTCATTGTACATGTGGGTGTGAATGACCTGAGACGTACCTCCCTGGACTTCATGAAAAGAGGCATGGAGGAGCTCTCTGATTATGTAGCCCTGGCGGGTATGACCTTTGCCCTGAGCAGCATCCTACCATCACCCAGAATTATACCACAGTACAAGCAGAAAATGATTGATTTCAACAATTGGCTACGTTTCTGGTGTCATTCTAAGGGGATCCAGTATCTGTTTGCCTGGGATGACATGATTGACAGATCTCGATGCTTTGCCAGAGATGGCCTGCACCTGTCACCCCTGGGCTTCCGGATACTGGCCAAAGCTCTTGCCACCCCTATAGTGCCTTTTTTAGGCGGTGTTCCAAAGACCAAATTACCACCGTAACAGCTACAAACAAATGCAGTTTGAGGGTCATGCTGCTCAACGCTAGAAGTCTAAATCTCAAAATGCACTCACTCGAAATACTCCTTAAAATGGAGAACATCAACATTTGTGCTGTAACAGAGACCTGCTTTAAGGCAGCAGAGAGTACCCCTGCAGTGCCAGGCTACAACTTATTCCACACCTTTCTGCCCCAGAACTTGGACCGAAGCTCCAAAGGCGGTGGTGTTTCCATATTCATAAAGGATGCGCACACTTCCAGACTGGTAGCCCAACATAATGTATCTGAGATGCTTCAGGTGCAGCTAACATTGGATACGACAGCGATTCAGGTCGTAGCCTGCTATAGGTTCTCAGCCATGTCCCAAGATTCACACTCCACATTCCTAAGCACCCTGGAGAATATTAGGCTCCAACCTAACACTCTCATACTGGGCGACTTCAACTACTCCTCCATTAACTGGGAAAACTACTCATGTGCCAATACACTTGCCCAACGCTTTTTGGAATTCATTAATTCCAATGCCCTGGACAAGCTCGTTCTTACCCCCACTAGAGTTAGCATCATCCTTGACCTGGTCATTACTAACATGGGCAACGATTGCTCTACACCAGTAGTCAACTCCTCCCTAGTTAGATCTGATCACAAGCTAATCACCTTGGAAATCCACCCCCCCCCCCAACAAAGATAACCACCATGAAAAACTTCTCCAAAGTTAACTTTGGGCTCTTAAAAACAGAGGTGGCTAACTTCACGGCACCCATGCAAATGGAAAATAGTTGCATGACCGCCAGATCATACACCAATGCACTGTACGAACACGTACACAAATGCATGACTCTCACCATACCCAATAGGACCGAGACGCTCTCCTCAAAAAAAAAAAAAAAAGAAGCCAATCTGGTGGCCCCTGCCATAAACAAACTCTACAACAGAAGAAGGAAACTGATGCGGAGTAAGGTGAAGTCCCAAGACTGGAAAAATTCCCTTATCAGCCTCAACAAAAGATTGAGATCCCTCATCAAATCCTCTAAAGCTAGCTTTGAAAACAGAATTGCAGCAGATAGTAAAGACAACCACAAGGCCTTCTATAGTTATGTAAAGAATCTCTGTGGCAATACCCAGATTTGCTCTGAGCTACTGCACAATGGTACCTCCTATACCGAGCCAACAGATATTGCAAATATACTGGCGGACAGATTCATTGCTAACTTTACCCCACTCTCCCCCCCCAAAGGACGAATTGTAATACCAGTAGATTGCCAGGCACCCAGTATTACTGCTGCACAGGTTAAAACAGCAGTGTCCAAGGCCAAGACTACAGCTTCTATGGAACCTGACAGTATCCTTGGCTGTGAACTACATAGTGAACTGGCACCTCACCTGTGTGCCCTGTTCAATCACAGCCTCACCTCCGGCTTTGTCCCTGCCGAATGGTGCACTGCTACAGTCATCCTTCTCCACAAAGGAGGAACGACTACACCCTGGGAACTTTCGCCCCATTAGCCTGATAAGTCTGATATGCAAAGTTATGCAAAGTTATGGAACACATCACCATGGACCTAATAAACAAGGATATAGGGAATCTCCAAACTCTGGATCCTACACAGTTTGGTTTTGTGAAGGGTAGATCATGCCTGCTCAACTTGGTCGACTTCTTTGAGTCAAGTCATCAGAGCTATAGATGAAGCTAAGGTGGTTCATACAGCCTACCTTAATCTGGTCAAGGCCTTTGATACCATTCCCCACTCAGGAATCATAGAAAAACTTTACTAAGCTAGGTATCAACCCCTGTATCACTAGGTGGGTTGCAAACTGGCTCACAGAACCCACACTGTGAAAGTAGCTGACTCCAAGTCAGACTGCTGACCAGTCACGAGTGGAGTCCCACAGGGTTCGGTCCTGGGTCCTCTCCTGTACTTCTCTGAAGTCCAGGGCAACACGAAGGGATTCTGGCTGACAAAGTTTGCAGATGATTGCAAGTTGGGAGCTATTATTAACTCCCCAAGTGATGTTGACATCCTACAGAAAGCCTCAATGAGACCAATGACTGGTGGCAGAACCATGGCCTTAAGCTTAATGCCAAAAAATGTCTTCATCCCCTTTGGGAAAAACCCGGTTCCCTTGAATTACCACATTGATGGTAGTCCACTGAACATAGAAGGCGTTATAAGAAATCTGGGAACACAGGTTGACAGCAACCTCTATTTTGACCACCACGTTGCCACTGTGGTCAGAAAGGCCTATGTGTCACATCTCATTACTAAGGGTTTTGCATCCAGGAAGAAAGAGGTCATTGTCTCCCTCTACTTTTCCCTCATTAGGCCAGTCATCGAGTACAATGCCCCATTTGGCATGTACCTCACTAGACACCTGCAACAACTGGAGAGGCCACAAAAGTACCTCACAAAGAGGATCCTAGGCCTTAAACACTTGTATATGGACAGACTAAAAAAACTCCAACTATTCTCTGTCTCATATCGCCTACTTGGAGGCGATCTCTGCTTGACTTACAAAGCCATGTCTGACCCAGCTCTGTTAGAAATTCTACATCTAAAGAAATCCCAATCTCTCCGCATCACACACTCCAGAGACCTCAACCTCATTACCCCAATCAACAGAACATTCTGGAGGGACAGGTTCATAACCCATAGACTGCCCAAGCTATGGAATAGACTTCCCATACATGTCAAGCAGAGTACATCACTGGCCCTCTTCAAGAGAAATCTTGATGAGTGGATGGGAAATGGAAAATTCATGCCGGGGATCACTCCAGTGGCTCTACTTGACAGAGGCACTAGGAACTAAGGTTGGGTGGCACGATGCCAGGGTAATCCTATGGACTAGGCTTGTAAAGGCTCCAGGGCCATTAGCCAAGTACTCACCTATGAACAAGGGAACTGCATTTATTTGGTGGTACAGTAGGCTTCATGCTCCTGGAAATCTTGCTGCTTGGCTTAGAAACATTACCATTTGTTTACATATTAATTTTACTAAGAGTAATTGGGTACCCTGGTAAGAGCCTTAAAGTAGCTGGCTGGTGGCAATGAATCTACCTTATAGTCTGTGCAGAGGGGGGCATAGCTGGTAAATCTTTGCCAGCCTTTCTCACGTGTGTGTGTGTGTGTGTGTGTGTGTGTGTGTAAAGCAAATCTTGAAGAGTGTGTGTTGCAGCTACTTGGAACAGGGGCACAGAGCACTGGTTTCTGCAGAGAGAAATGTGGAGTTTTATTTGGGACCTAGAGAGGAAAACCCAGTGTGCTGCTTGTGTGCTCTTAAGGGGAATTGTGCTTGTTGCAGGCAGCTGCATCTGAAAATGCTGTGTGTATCCATTTTTGTTCTAAGTGAACATTCCCCACTGGTGTTAGTGGGGAGGATTGAGGATCCTTGATTACTGGCCCAGAGGATGGATGTCATAGAAGGATTTATAAATGTTTACTTATTTTTATTTATTACTAGGATGGTCTGACTGAGCTAGTATTAGTCTTTCAATGATAGCTTACCAGCAAATTCTGGATAAGAAAGTTTAGTGTCAGTCTGGCCAGCTTCCCTCATCTTCTGTAGTTTTAGTGGAAATTTTAGTGATGGGCAGGTGAGTTATTCAAAGGCTTATAAAGACAAGATAGTAGTGCTAAATTAATATAAACAAATTGTGTTCTATATCTGGAGTAGAAAGCCTTTTAATACAGTCCCTTTGAATATTTTATATCCGAAAAATGCAAGGAAGTAAATCTATCCATCCACTCTCAACCCCCTTTTTCCCATTTCTGCACCTGGAGTCAGGGTATCTCTTCAACAGTGGTAGTCATGTCGAGCCAGTGTTCTCACCACTGGATGTTATTTCAAGGAAGTATATGGAGATAAATGTTACAGTGAAGGTATTCACAGCTTAGACCAGATTTATCCATGTACAGATTAATGCCAGTCCACTTGTAAGCATGCAGACTGAAGTGTTGTGTGGTATCTGAAAGTGCACCTGTGTACTTTTTAGAAGTACAGTGACGATTTTGGTTATGGAAATACAGGGACAAAACTAAACATGCACCTGCTTGCAAACGCACACACACTTACTCTGACAAAGTATAATTTTATTAGATCAGTACACTACAGGAGGCAGACCCTCATTCTGTAGTAAGAATGGTGGCAAAGATACCTATCTGTTCTGTAGATTGGATGGGAAGAAAGCCCTTCCCTTTGAAAGAAGACTGCAGACCAATTTCTAGGAGAAAATAAAGTCTTCGTTGTTTAACCTGGGTAAATATTAGAGAAGACAAACAGCACTTGTAGAAATGTAGTGAAGTTCTTCGGACAGTACTATTTCTGATGATGTAATGTTTATAGTTAGCAGCTTGTAAACAAAACACTGTTTTACCTTATTTTTATTTTAAAACAAGTATCTTTAAAATGATTTGAGATGATATTAACCTGGTCAGCTACTACTTGTATAGATTCATAGCTAAATAGGCTATCAGTCTAAAGACTATTACAAGCTTAGCAAATAACCAGAGGTCGGAATCAAACCCATTATGTCCTCCCAACCATTTGTTAATGAGGTAGCCCACTGGAGAGAGAGTCCCTTTTCAGAGGTGACCTGGGAGCAATGTCTGGCTTGTACTCGGTCACACAGTAGGCAAATGAATGCTTACGGAATCAAACCTTGTGCCACAGGAACTATAGCTCCCAGCTGTAACCCTCTGCCAACTGCCAGACACTTTTTCCATTCTATATTGACATATTTACTTATTTTATATGTCTATCCTTTGTTGACCAGGTGAATCGCAGTAGGCTGATGGCCTTTTTTAGGGGAGACCATTGATGATGTTCATACTACTAGGGGAAATTTGTTGCAAGTGAGATCCATTTCAAATGAGCACTTTGTTTCCATTTCAGGGGCAGAATTGGCCCGGAGAAACAGGGAGGCAGATGGAGGGAAAAGGAGACAATGGTATGGTAAGAGAAATGGAGGAGAAAGCTGATATTGAGACCAGAGAATGTGTGCAGGATTCTGAGGAGATGTTTCAAAGAAATCTGTTTGATAAGAGATGAGCAGGTAGATGATAGATGTATAATTGCAACCCTCCATTCATGAGGGTTGTAGGATGATGTACTTAAAGAAATTGTGATGCAGAAGGAGCCAGAAAATGAAGATGTTTCCAGGGGGTGGGATGGGGGAATATTATGGAGAAAATACAAAAGGAGGATGCAGGCAATCCTGAAGAATAGTGGTGAGATGGAGAAGAAAATATATGCGGGGGGGGGGGGGGGAGTACCTGAAAAGAAAAAGGAAGAAGAAAATGGAAAACAGAAGTATGTGTTAAGGATTCAAAGTATAGAAAACAAAGAAATGGGCAGGTATGAAGTGCGGGACAATATAATAGTTACAGCCGGCCTTAGGCATAGGTCAACTAGGCGACTGCCTAGGGCGCCGCTCTAGAAGGGGCACTTTTCCAGTATTTATTTGGTGTAGGTAGACCAGGATGTGAACACTGGGTGGTGTGGTGGGGGGTGCCATGGAGCCCTTTTGCCTAGGGCAGCAGTTGACCAAGGTCGCTCCTGTTCATAGTTCTTTGGGTATAAAAGCACATGATGTAAGAGCATTTATTCTTATTAACAAAGACATATTTTGTGATGTTATATTTGAGACTGTTTTTTTTCAATGGAAAATTTTCTTGCAGAATATGAAAAAAGAGACTAACCCATGGAATTTGAAGCATTTAACAGGGAAAAAAAAAGAAAACGCATGTACAATTTCGAACGGAGTTGGAAAGAGACTGAAGGACGTTTGAAAACTTTACATAAAGAAGTACTGGACATTGTAAAGGTGTATGATTAATGTGTCTGGACTGGTGGATGGGATTGTAGTATTGTGTTAAAAATAGAAAGGGGAAAAAACAAACTATACATATAACAAGCATGATGAATGTAGAGGGGAATAGGGAGTGATGTAAAATACTGGGCACAGCCCAAAACATTTTTTTGTGGAAAAGGACATTTGATAAGTAATTGTGATAAAGGAAAATGTCATATTTGAAATGGGACATGATGATGCAAAAAATATGAATTGAAATGTTATAAATGTAACAAAATTGGTCATTTTATTTTAACTTTTACAATTCATTCATAAGAGTGAAGAAAAAGAGAAGAAATTTTAATAGTATGAATAGAAGAATTAGATGATAAAATAAATAATAAAGAGAACATAAAAGAAGGCTCTGAAATAAGTGATGAAGACATAAATTGAGAGATAGTAAAATGAAAAAAAAATTCTTTGGTAAAAGAGTAAAGGACAGAAAAAGAAAATCTTAAAAGAGCAAGTACAAAAAAAAAGGAAATGGATGAAAAACCATGGTTGGGGTTGGTATAATGGTTAAGGTGTTTGAATCACAGAGACAAAGTACAGTGTTTGGTTCTTGCCTTTGGCGGAGGGGAATTGGCTATACTTAGAATGGCCCATTAAGGCAACTACACTAATAATTAGCTGTGAACCTATGAAACTAGAAATCTAAGGAAAAGGGAAAATAAAAAAAATAGAGTGCTTTCTGTATATGTGAATAGTATTAAGAATATAGTAAAAGGAATAGTGATTTTGGAGTGGTGTAGTACATGTGATGTAGATGTAATTAGAAGACACATTTTTTTTTAACAAATGAAAGATTACAAACAGAGAAACTACGGGGAGGAAAGATCATCTGGAATTTCGGAAGTGAGAGATGTTCTGGAATAGTGGTATTAGGAAATGATATTAGAAAATGACAGAATTTTTAAGATATAGTAAGTTAGAACCTTGGGACTAAAATCCATGGACTTATGGAAGGGGTATGTATAGAACCGAAATAGAACCGAAATAGATCATTTTATAGTATCAGAAGATTTGGTTATAGTAGAAGGGGCGGTAGTTGAAATAAGTTTTTCTGATCATCTTGCAATATGGCTAGAGATAAAGGTAAGCAAGAAATTGTCTATTATTTTATAAAGGAATAAATATAATAAATGAGAGCATGGAATGAAAGAGATTAATAATACAGTTATGGAAAAATCATATTACTGTGAGAACCATTTATAAAAAAATAGATATGAATGGTGGATGATATTTAAGGAAAAATATTATAACTCAATGGTATACCCCACAATGAAATGTTAATTAAAATAGCGGTGGTGGTGCTGCGGTAGCGTTGTCGCCTCACAGTTAGACGTTGCCCGTTCGATTCTCAGTTAAAGCGTCTACTGTGTGACGACATGCGTGAATGGGCGTTCCTTCGTTCAAGGTTGTGCGTTAGGCCCGGCAAGCCAGCATGTAAAACTCTACTGCCAATCATTAGCGGACCGGAGTTCCGCTGTGGCGACCCCTAACCGGGAAAAGCCGAAAGACACACACACACACTTTCATCCCAATATACATGGACTTCATCAGATAAAACCCTACAACAGTAAAACATATAAATACATGCTGCCCTTAGTCACATGACCACAAGCAGCTTCTACTTAAAGTGCTACACTCTGTATATACATATATAACTTACATAAAATGTATCATTCATATTAAAATACTATTCTAAAATGTAATCGAATTATTTATAATTAGCTCGCAAATTTTTTTACTGTTGTACGATTTTCTCTGATAAAGTTTGTGTATATTGGGACAAAAGTGCTTATTTTAATTAAAATGTCATTATTTTATTTAACATTTATTTACTGGGAAAATCCGACTTGGAACAAAGCCAATTTTCAGCGGAGGCCCAGGGAGAAATGCTCCAAGTGCATGTCTTTGTAATGTGGGAAGAAACTGGAGTACCTGTAGAAAATCCACACGAATGCAGGGAGGACATGCGAACTCCGCTGGGTACGCCATTGAGTTGTTGTTTTATTGCAAGTTTGGTTCATTTTTGATTAGATTCATGAAGGAAAACTATGAGAAATATTTTGTACAGTGGCATGGCAATATGATGTGAAAAAAAGTAGAAAAATATAAATAAACATATAACAATGCATTGGAAGATTTAAAACATAATGGTAGAAAGTACTTTGTCAAAGAAAAGAATTGTATGAAAGAAATCAAGAAGAAATACAAGAATTGTTATTTAAGCGAATATATCTTTTACAAGAAAAAGGAGAATAATCAGGTTACTTAAGCAGGTTAGTAAAGGAAGCTAGTGTTTTGAGAGAAGTAGAAAATGTAAAAGGAAAAGTCGAAAGAACTCAGGAAAACTATTAATATTGTAGTACAATATGTACAAGAAATGTTTAAAGAAAAAAAGAAGGTAGTGAAAGTAACATAAAAAGCAAAAAAGTTAACAGAAAAAGAGAATGAGTTGGAATAAGAGATTTCTTTATATGAGCTAGATAAAATAGTAGGGAAAAATATAGATTTGGCTAAAGGACCAGATGGAATAGAGTATGAAATATATAAAAATTTTATGGATTGTTAAAAAATATTTTTAAAAATTTTTAATGAATGGTTAAATGGATGTTTTATGTATAATGATTTGTGTAGCAGAATACTTAAATTCGTATGGAAGAAGGAAGATAGAAGACAATTTAAAAAAGTGGAGACCAATAGTATTGAATAATGATTATAAGTTCTTTTTGAAAATAATACAAAGGAGATTTGAAAGTAAATTTGAAATATTACGGAGGATAATATTTATAGTATAAAGGGGAAGAGTTGTCAGGAGTTATTTATGATACTTAGAGAAACTGTGGATGATATTATGAAGAGAAAGGAAGAAGCAAAAATCAAGATAAAAGATTTGATACAATTGGGCATGAAATCTTGTGAGTATTAATGAAAGAATATAAGTGAGGAAGTTAGGAAATTATGCACGTCAGTGTATAGTAATAATAAGTAAATATACTTTCTAAATGGCTAGTTAAGCCAAGAGGTGCATATGAAGAGAGATGTAAAACAAGGATGCCCAATGAGTTGTATACGTTTGACATTAGTAATGAATGTTATAGTTTGTGAAATAAATTATAAAATGATTGAGGTTGGGTGTATAATGCCTGAAAGGTTAGTAATTCCAGTCATGTTAGCCTATGCAGATGATATAATTGCAAAAAAAAAAAAACAAAATTTGTATAAAAGAAGTAATTTGTACAAATGAGTGTCTAGAGGTGATAACGATGGCATTAAATAAAGAGAAAAATTAAGTTTTAGGTGATGTAAAGATAGCAGGTATATATTTCATAATGACATTTCAGTATTAGATATACAATTTGGGAATAGTGATGTAAATAGAATTAAAAAAACAATAGAAGAAATCAAACAAACTTGTCTTTTCTGGAGAACATATACATTGTCATTGCGAAAAAGGCTTATTAGATAAATTCAGTACTGATGGGAAAAATACCATATTTAGAAAATGTATCCATGTTGCCAAAAGTGTTTAAAAAGGAATTATTGCAGATTTTTTATTTATAGGGGTTTTAGATTAAACCCAGTAAAAAGAGGAGTTTTATATGCAAATAAAGAAGGAGATATTTCAGGGTTAATTAACCCAGTGGTATAGGTTGCTTCAGTAAATTTGTACAAAAGTGTTAAAGTGGATGAATGAAAAAGATGAGAGATTAGTAGTAAAATTGTATAAATTTCGTAAATTCTGAGGTATGCTTAAAGAGTAAAAGAGAGTGTATAAATGAAGAATTAAGATGTTACTAAGAAAAAAAATTTTTTGTGGAAAATAAAAATTGATAATATAGAAAAAGAAAGAAAAGTATGGTGTAAGAATGTAATGATAAAACACTACTGTGTAAAACCATGGGAAAATCTAACAGATGAAAAAAATTAAAGCTATAACAATAAGAAGCTAATGGTGTAATAAGAAAGCAGAATGGAAATATGCCATATAAAAAGAAAAGCGATAGAAACTATTTACATCATCGGGACTTCCAACATGGTTGCACATAGAGTAACTGCTCAACTCTAGCTCTCTCCGTTTGAAAACATAAACTTAGCAGAGAAAGCCAGTGAACCTAGATTTTTGGGTACATTTCAGTAACTGGATAGTAAGTGCACTACCTGGATGCCAGGAAAAAAGAAATACAGAGGAACTGAAGGAAAATCTTCTATAAAAGGCAACAAAAAAACACTGACTGGGAAAGGTACTGTAGCTGTTCAGCAAATAGCAGTGCAAGCTCCAGACACGACTTCCAGTAACCTAGAGGAAAGTGTAAGGCAAACGCACATAGACCTGACTAATAGTGCATCAGTGTTTCATTAATTTATCAACTCAAGCAATAAAAGGCTGGATAAAATGGGATACGCTTTAAACAGATATTCAGATAAGGTGATAAAACTGCAAAACTCAGAGGTCAAAATGAAGAAAAGGCTGGCTGAATATGAGATGGCACAAGAAGAGATGTTTTAAAAAAAATAGAATTAGAGGACAGAGCATGTAAGAAAAACCTGAGATTTTCTGCTCTCCCCGAGGAACTGGAAGGAACAGAATGTATTAATTTTATGAAAGCACACAAGCAACTGGACTGGTATTCCACAACAGGAATTGTTAATTGAAAGCACACATCTTGTGTATGCTTCAAACCTGGTTATGAGAACCACCTAGACCTTTAATGGTAAAGATGCAATATTTCCAGTCGAAAGAGTTGATTCTGAGAAAACTGTGGCAGAAGGACAAAATACTAAAAATGGGAGACAGCAGAGTGTTTGTGGAGAATGACGACTCGTACACCAGGCAGAAGAGGAGTACATTTATTCCATTATTCAAGGAATGTCGAAGCAGCTGGTTAGAGCAGTTTGAACCTCACTTCTATCTTCAAAATATATTTCCACTGGAGGAACAAAATTATTTTTTGAAGTACATGCTAAGGAAGAAATATAAAAAAGCTTGCCCAACAAAACTTGAGCTGTGAAACAGAAGGAGATTCAGCTTCTTGTTCTTCTGATGATAAAGACCACAGAGAGGCTGTGCCCTCCACACCCCCCTAACTATATATACTAACTCCAAGATCGCATTACAGTAGGGAAAAGGGCATCGTAGTGGCAGCATGTAGACTATTGTAAGGTAAGTGAAAGGTATATGCCCTTTTCCCACTGTAGTGCAATCCTGGAGTTAGTGTATATATAATTAAGGGGTTGTGGGCGGCATAGCTCCCCCATCTAGTCTGGTTTTATATGGCCCAGGTTACAATTTAGTATATTGAAATTCAGTATTATGGGTTTTAGTCAAGTGACTTTTCAGTCTTTTGAAAATTCAGTCTTATGGTCTCAGTCAAATGAGGTTTCTATCAATATGATAGGGATATATATATATATATATATATATATATATATATATATATATATATACACACACACACACACACACTCTACATATGTACACACACGCACATACACTCACCTTCTCAGAACGGTTAGTTTAAATTCTGAGCATTTTTACATCCACATTGGCATAGAATGCATGTATGGTTCTCCTTAAAGGAGAAGACACCGCTACTGCGGCCAAGGTGTCGGTACATCGTACTGGTGTGTACTATCACAAAAAAGACCTGGATAAAAGAACATGACAAAAGAAAAATTAGTGTGCTTTTTTCTCATTCTTGTATAGGGGAATGACTGGGCTAAGGTCATTAGCTTAATCTAGTTGCAAGTATTATGAGAAAACAAGTAAATGAAAAAGAATATTGAATATTATAAGGCTTTTTTTCTAGTAAACAGTTTTGTGTCTATTTCTGATGTCTCTAGCAGACAGTCTGATAAAGGGAAATGGCATGGAGAATGTTTTCTGAAAGCATTCAGGTGTTTTCCCAGCTGAGAGAGTTATAAAGATAAGACAAAATCAGACTGCACTTAGTAGAACCACAGGCTATACCATGCATCTTAGCATGGATAACCTTTCTTTTAGGTTAGCTCGAGTCTCTGTGTGTGGCTGTCAGTTCAAAACATTTGTACCTATTAGGAGGGTAAAACCTCAATATTTGAAGATGCACATAGTTTTGTTTGTTATAATTCAGTTGATGAGTTTTGGGGGGTATTGGGATGTGTGTATTTTTGTTTGAGGGTTTTCATTGAATCAAAAAAGTTCTTCAAGATGTGACATAGGCTCAAATGGGGATGACAAGAAGCAACTGTATAAAAGATTAACCTGTCAAACAGTACATGCATGTAACACAAAAGCTAAAACTAGACATTTAACAAAAAAGCTGTTCTACATAAAAGACAGGAATAATAATCTCTCAAGAATATGATCTTTTCTATAACCTCTAAACATTGATACAAAAGAGTAGTGACCCATATTAAAATGTAGAGTGCAAATAGGCTAAAGGAGACATACTTTGAAGAACTGAACCTGTGAATTTGATAAAGAAAGGTTTTCAGGATGGTTATTCAGTGCAATACTTTGGGCAAATGAAGAGAGGATACTTATATTAATTGCAAGAAGAGCTCCAATATTAATAGATGAGGCTAAAAAAGACAATAATGGTAGATTTGTAGTACTAAGAGGCTCCACTGAAAACTGCTTAAAAAGATTCTGGGAGAAATGATCAGATTTCAGCAAGGAATATTCCTTATAGGAGAGGACTGGAATTTGATTTGCAATAGTGAAGAAATGTTTGGGGGGGGACGGACGGATTTTTAAAGAAATTTATGAAAATATTGGCATGGAAGATGTGAACTCAGTACTAGGAGTTCGGAGTGAATTTACATATTATTCCCCAAGGTACAAAAACTGGAATAGCCTAGACAGAATTTGCACTTCACAGGAACATGTGCATTTAATTGAAGGTCTTGATATGCACCCAATAACTATTTCGGATCATGTGCCAATAATAACTAAAATAAAAACACATGGTAATGAAATAGAAATGAGACACTAGTACTTTCCCTCCTATCTGTTGAAAAGAGGGGAATTTAAGGAATGGGTAATGGAAATTATTCTGGAATTATTAAAGAAGATAGAAATTTCTTCTGAAAATATAGCTGGGGGGTGAGATAACATTCAGGTGAAGATTAAAAATAGGGTTGAAATAAAAAAAAAAAAAAAAAAAAAAAAAGATATGGTTAAGAATTATTTACAGGAACTGACAAATGTTAAAGTATAGCAAAATAGGGACCCTTGTCAGTTGATTGAGTTTTGAAAAACTCAAAATTCATATGGCTGAGACCATATGATCAAGTTTTTGAAAACCTGAAGCTTTTGAATAGAGATTGAGGTACAGGGAAGATTGAGAAATTTACCGTTTTCCTCACTGTAATGTGATATCAGCGTTTGTATGTATAATTTGCAGGGGGTGTGGGGGTGCAGGGGGCTTGCCACTTGCAAAAATGTAAAAAAGGAGATTTTGTGGGTTTTTGATGATCAGGTTTTTGGAAACTTGATAATATGGTCTTCACTGTATGAATTTTGAGTTTCTGAAAACTCTTCATCTCACATAGACCCCACAAAACAAGAAGAGGAGCAACTGCAGAATGCTAAATAGAAAATAAGGGATTATCTCAATAATATGCATGAGTTTAGAAAGTTTGCTGTTAAGCAACTGTTTTTTATAATAACTTCTGGAGCACAAAAACTTTTAGCACAGTGACTCGGGCAACAGAAAGTAAAAAGGGCGGTCACCAAGCTTAGGGAGTCTATAACAAGGAAGATAATAAGAGATCTTGTAGAAGTATTAGAAATATTTTGGAAATTCTATGAGTCTGTATAAAGCAGAGAAATATTGAAATCAAGAAAAGGTACAAATGGAAATGTTTGTGAAAGAATTTAATATGCAATGGTTAGACGTAGAGAAGGCTCAATTACTAACATGATAGGAGGATTTGAGATAAAAATGGTGATGTATAACCAATCTACAGGAAAGTCCTCAGGAATAGATGGCATTCCTGTGGAGGTTTAGAAGCTAGGAGGGAAAAAAACTGATAACAGTGTTTTAAGAGGAGGAGCAGTACTAACATCATGGAAGAAAGTGGTGGTAGCCGTAATACCTAAAGAGGGTAAAGATCTATCGAGTCCAGCTTCATACAGGCCCATTTCAATACTGAACCATGATTATAAAGTGTTTGTTTGTATAATGGCTAAAAGAATTGCAAAGGTGATGGCAAAATTGATAGATAATGGATCAACTGGTTTCGTGGAGGGGAGGCAAACATTTAACAACACTGATGATCTAGAGGGAAGCAGAAAGTAAGAAAATACCACCGTTTCTTGTTGTTCTTGATGCAGAGAAAGCATTTGGCAGAGTAAGCTGGAACTTTATGAACAAAGCAATGGAAGCAGTTGCATTCCCTGATAATAATTAAATGATTAGAAGGATATATGAGGGCTTGGAGGCGAAAATTAAAGTGGGTGGGGTCCTCTCTGATAATCTCTGCTTAAGCAGAGGAACCAGGCCAGGGCGTCCTCTCTTCCCTTTGTGATTTGCATTATATTTTAGCACCATTGGCAAAGAAAATAAGGGACTCAGAAATTCAAGCATCTAATTGATATGGTAGTCAAGAAAAGCTTGCTCTATTTGCAGATGACATTATTTTATACCTGACAAACCAGAAAGGGACATTACAGTGCTGTGGAGCATATTAAAGACAGTTTCAAATCTTTGTGGGATACATAATTAATGAAGCTAAAACAAAGCTAAAACAAAGGCAATAGTGGTAAGCTGTACACCTGCATGAGAATTGGTTTGGCACTATCCATACTTATGGGGACATGGTAAAATGAAATATTTAGGAATATGGATTAGAAATGATTCTGTTGTGGAAGCTAAGGATATATGGGAAGAGACTAAACAATATAATGCAAAAACTGAGAAGACAGACATTCTTTTATATGGAGTTCAATAGTAAGATACACATAGTTAAAATGTTTTTAGTCCCCTTAATCTTGTACACAGTTCAGGCATATTTTTATCAACCAGAAGAGAAGTTGTGGATAGCAATTAATAAAGAGCTGAAGGACTTTATCTGGGAAGGGAAGATGGCAAGAGTCAAGTGGTATAAGCTTATCCTCGCAATAGAACAGGGTGAATTTCGATTACCTAATTTGAAGGGTTATTTCAGAGCAACACAGTTAAGGCTCCTATACATAGCACAAGCAGAAAACTAGAATTCAAAATGGAAAGAGATGATGATGAAATGGGGGAAAGCTTAAGAAACAAGGAAAGACTGGGATTTTGGTTGCAGACCTTTAAAGAGAATAACCATAATCTACAGAATATTATATTCATAAAGTAGCAGAAGGTACACTAAGAACTTAGCCAACACGGGAATGGAGAAATGAGATTCTGCTGATAGGGATGTCTGCATTTAGGGATACAGACAATAGGCAAGAGGGGGCTGGAATTTATTGGAGAAAACTGGCAAAGGAACCAAGGTGTTGGGAGCAAATAACTAGAGAGGTAAAGGTAATAGAATGGAAAGACACCAAGAACTTGTTTCGACCGCAGGTTAGAGATTTCTTTCCCTGTCTTTCCCTATCAACGATTGATATCAGAGTATAGGCAAAGAGAAAGAAATAAGGGGATCCAAAATGAAAGACCAGCACTGGTAGAGTTTTTCATAGAATCTAGAACAGAAGTTGCTGTTAAGAAAGGAATAATTAGTAGAGCATATAAAATATTGCATGGTAACTATAAAAGTCAATCAGGGAAGGTTGGAAAGTATTAGGAAGAGCGATTAGATAAGCAATTTACAAAGAAACAATGAGGGGAAGAGTATATGTATGTCTCCCAAATATGCAACAAAGTCTATAAGATATAAGATCTTTGCTTGGAAGTGTTTACATATGTATTTTTATACCAAAAGTAGAAGCCAAAGAATTTTTCCTTGGATAGACAGGAAATGTTTGAAGTGTGATTGGGAAGAAAGAGGTAACTGGGAGGATATTTTCTGGGATTTAAATGAGTTGGCAGACTTTAAAGATTCCCTGCAGACTGCTGTGTCGGAGATGCTGGGTGAGCAAATTGGTTTAACAAACAAAATGATTTGTTTTGAGCTATGATACAGAATTGGAATTGTGTAGACATATTAAGGCATTGCTGAATCTAATTATGATGGCTGCCAAAAAAGCAATTACTAGAAAATGGAAACCAAAATCTAAACCAACTTCATTAGAAGTAGTGACAATAGCAACAGAGATAAAACAACAACTGGAAGGGTAGGAATAAATTAACATAGGAAAAAAATGGGAAATGAGGGGTCAATACATGCAGAGGAAGAATGAGATTTAAAACAAGGCAGTAATTGAATGAGCTATGTAATGATTTACTCACATTATATAAGTGATGTATAGTGGTTGCAGCTACAATTGTGTCGGCATGGTTTGTAATGTATAATGTTTGCAACTGAGATTGTGTCGGTTTCGTTTATTTTCATTTATGTAAATGTAAGATTGCCTGTGTCCTACATGGTAATTTAATAAAGATGTTTCTTGTTAAAAAATGTTTATATTGTCAAGAAGAATAAACTACTGAACATGCTTTTTGAAATGTAAGAGAGTAAAAAAAGTTATGGGGAAAACTATGTAAAGAAGAATGTTCTTATCTCACATTGCTGCAGTCCTTACATATGGGGGTAGTCCGCTGTCCTCGGTCAGCCCGAATACCAAAGTATTAGGCTGACGTCGGTCATGGGCGCTCAGATCTGACATCAGAGCGTCAAGGTATTAAAGCGCATGACCGACGTCATATCCTCAGTCTTTTTTGCCGCATGGTCCGATGCAGAAGCAGCGTTTGCAAGTGCCGTTCGGCGTTCTGAAATTTTCGTATTCTGAGTTTCAGACCGAAACCAAGTTGGGCTAAGTACCCCGTTGGGGAATATTTTTGTTTTTTCTTGCCTCAGTTAATTCCGGATGTCAGAAAAAGTGAATAATTGTATTTCTTGTGGGAAACAGATACCGCATAGAGATTACCACTCTCTTTGTATTCCTTGTTTGGGACCTGAGCACGACGTAGTCGGGTGTCGCTTTTGTGCTAGGTTTAATAAGCACACCATTAAACGTAGGTTAGATTGCGCTAGGCTTGTCTTCGGTAAGCGGTGTAATTATAATATGCCGTCGGATCCTCCGACGCCCGCTACCGTGAAGAAGCGCAAAGAGAAATCTTTAAAGTCCAGGCAGGGTGAGTCGTCCGTTCCGGACGCCGGTTCTTTAGAAACTACGGTGGAATCTGTGGATCCAGCCGAGGTTTCAGTTGAGTCTCAGGGGGAGGCTTTAATTTTGCAAGATGTGGCCTCTCAGGAGTCAGGTCAGGCTGAGGGGGCCTCTCAGGTTGCTGTTCTCCCTTCCTTGCCTAAGGTGGTTAGGCCTTCTCCTTCTGTCTCTAAGGCTCCTTCCAGAGGCAGGCCTGGTTTGCCTTCCACGGGTGTCAGTCCTAGTTCTGCAGGTTCTGTGCCTAAAAAACACATGCTTAAAATGGCAGAAGATTTAATTTCTTTAATCAGAGGTTCTATGCCCCCTCCTGATAAGAGACCTAGGGTGGAGCCAGAGGTGGAAAGTTTGGAGCAGGCTTCAGATTACTCAGAGTCTTCGGCTGAAGACATTCAGGATTTTCCTCCTTATTCTGATTCAGACGCAGAGGATTCCACTCCTTCTGCTTCTCCTCCAGAGGATTTTTCTTTTTCAGAAACCCTGCATTCTATGAGGGAGCATTTTAAATGGGAAGGTCAGGATTTCTCAGATTCCTGAAAGAGGCTTAGGGAATTTTTGTTTTTACCACAGCATAGGCCCTTGGCTATACCTCCTGTTTTGGATGTTGTTCAAGACGTTTTCTCCGAGGCTTCCCTTAATCCAGACTCTCTGCCTCCTGCGCCAGTTAAGCCGGACAGGTATTACAGGGTACCTGAGGCTCATAAATATCTGTATGAGAGTCCAAGAGCTGACCCAGAAACTATTAGCCAGGGACCTAAGGGTGTCAGGGCTTCTGTTGTAAAGAATCCAGTTCCTATGGATAAAGATGCTAGAGCTTTGGATAGATGGGGTAAGAAAGTGTATACCTCTTCCACTTTAGCAATGAGGGCTTTGAATTGCCAGTTTCATATGTTGAAATATCAGAATTTTCTCCTTACTCAACTAAAATCTAAAGTGGATGCTTTGGCAGAGGGCATAGAGTGTAAAGAATTACAGGATTTGGTACATGCCTCTGAACAGGTGGGTAAGCATTCTTTGCAGTGTGGTTTCGATGCTTTACAGGCTTCTTCCAGGGTGGCTGCCACTGGTTCAGTTATTCGCAGGCACGCCTGGCTTAAGGATCAGAATTTGTCAGAGCATGTTAAAACTAGAATTTTGGATGCTCCTTTACAGTCTGAAGTCTTGTTTGGTTCTCCTGTGGAGTCTGTCTTGAAGAAAATGGAAGACAAGGCTAAGTCTATGCAGACTGTTAAAGATTTTTTGCAGGTGCAGCCTCCTAAGTTTAGCAGGAATTGGCCTACTAAGGGATGGGCTTATCCTTCTTCTGATTCACAGTCTAGGGGTAGATCTAGACGTGGTAGGGGCAGAGCTCAGAGTACTTTCTGGCCTAGAACATGGAGTTCACCTGCACAATCTTCAGGTGAGGGCAGGGGCCAGTCCTTTCGTAAACAGGCCCAATGACCTGCATTTTCAGCTGCCAGATTCTTCTTGTCTGGCAGCTCCTTTGGGAGGAAAGTTGGCACTCTTCAAGCAAAACTGGCTTTTAGTCACCCAGGACAAATGGGTGTTGGACATTATAGACCGAGGCTACAAGTTTTATTTCCATACATTGCCTCCTTTCAAAGGCATGCCAGACGTTCCTCCTCAGCAAAGGGTAGAGGCTCACAAGCAGATTTCTTTACTTCTTCAAATGGGGCTATACAGCAGGTCCCTCTGTCAGAAGTGGGCCTAGGATTTTATTCTCGCCTGTTTCTAGTACCAAAGAAAGGAAACACTTGGAGGACGATTTTGGATTTATCTATCCTCAACACATACCTGGACATTCCAAAATTCAAAATGTTGACGTTGCAACAACTTCTACCTCTGTTGGGCAAAGATCACTGGATGGTAACTCTGGATCTCAAAGAGGCTTATCTTCATGTTCCTATCAGGCCCAGTTGCAGGAGGTACCTGCTTTCGGGCTGGGACTTTACATTATCAGTTCTCTGCATTGCCCTTTGGCTTATCTACTGCCCAGGGTGTTCACAAAGGTTCTGGCTCCAGTGATAGCCTTCTACGGTTAAGAGGAATACAAATTTATCCTTATTTGGACGATTGCCTGATTCTTGCTCAAGACAAGTACGAACTTCTTCATCATCTACAGTATGTGATGGCAGTGTTAAGGTGCCTAGGGTATTCTGTGAACGAAACAAAGTCCAGTCTAGTACCCTCTCAGGAAATGTGCTTTCTGGGTGTGAGACTGAATACAGCTTCCCAGATGGCTTTTTTGACCCCGGACAAGCAAAAGAACCTTACTCTTTACTTCCATCAGTTGTCTCTACGGTCCAGGCTGACTGCAAGGACAGTCCTTCAAGCCTTGGGGTTCATGGCATCTTGTATTCTGGTGCTTCCCAATGCCAAACTGCATATGAGGAAGCTACAATGGTATCTCAAAAATGTATGGACACAGCACTGCCAAGATCTGGACACTGTCATTCAAATAATACCTTGCATTCAAAAGAAATTTTTGTGGTGGGCTCAGGAATGTCACCTAAACAAGGGACTCTCTGTGACCCGACCAGAGGCGAGTCAGATTTTAACGACAGATGCCTCGGACAAGGCTTGGGGAGCACACCTCAATGGAAAATGGGTTCAAGACACGTGGCCTGCCAGACTTCAACATTTACATATCAACTTGAAGGAGATGTTAGCAGTCCAATTTGCATTGATGGCTTTCAAGGATTTACTTCACCCAGGGCAAGCGTTGATTCAAACAGACAACACAACTGTCATGTGGTACATCAACAAGCAAGGGGGAACCCATTCGTACCCTCTTTGCAGGCAAGCTATGATTTTGTGGGAGACTGCTCTCAGTTTACACCTCAATCTTCAGGCAAGGTTTCTACCAGGAGCACAGAACTCCTTAGCAGATGTTTTGAGCAGGCAGATAGTGGATCCCCACGAGTGGAAATTGGATCCTCATGTATTTCGAAAATTGACAATGATATGGGGAACTCCAGACATAGATCTGTTCACTTCTCCACTAAATTTCTAGTTGCCAAAGTTTTGCACAAAAATGTTTCATCCCACAGCCTGGAAAGTGGATGCTCTATCATTCAGTTGGAGCAATCTTCACGTCTATGCCTTTCCGCCTCTGCCTCTCCTCCCCAAGGTACTTTTGAAGGTTAGACAAGACAAGCCCTCCATGATTCTAATAGCTCTAGATTGGCCTCGACAGCACTGGTACCCTCTGCTGAGGAGTTTAGTACGGGAGCCTCCATGGCCTTTGCCTTCGATTCCGCACCTTTTGTCACAGGAGGACAATCATTTCCTCAATGTCAGGATTCAGTCCCTGCATCTAACAGCCTGGCATATTCTGTTCTAGAACCTGGAGGGTCGCAGCTTCCACAACAAGTTTTGAATGTTATTTTGGAGGCCAGAAGGCCTAGTACAAGGAAAGTTTATGCTGATAAATGGAGGAGATTTTTAATTTGGAGCAAAACAAAGGGCTTTGATGTTTCCAGGCCTGATTTAAGTGTTTCTCTTCAATATCTTACAGAATTATTAGACAAGGGTTTGTCTTTCTCTTCTATAAAAATTCATGCTGCAGCCATTTCTGCTCACTATGACTGTGACCCTCCATTATTCTCTCATCCTTTGTTTAAGCAATTTCTTAGAGGGGCAAAGAACATAAGACCCCACGTAGAGCTCCTACTCCTGCCTGGGATCTCAATTTTGTGTTGGAAAAACTTACTTTACCTCCTTTTGAACCTGCAGCTACTGCTGAGTTAAAGTTTTTGTCTTGGAAGACTGCTTTTTTGTTGGCCATTACGTCTGCTAGAAGGGTTTCTGAATTACAGGCTCTTATGGCAGTTGAACCCTTCCTAATTTTTCATAAGGATAGGGTATCTCTGCGTACTAATTCTACTTTTATGCCTAAAGTGGTTTCAAATGTGGCCTTGAACCAATCAATTCATTTGCCTACTTTTTATGCAGATCCCCAAAATAAAGGGGAGAAAATTTTGCACACTTTGGATATTCACAGGCAGTTGCGTTATTATTTGAGCAGGACTAAAGGGTTCAGACAGTCTCAGCAGTTGTTTGTTTCTTTTGCTTTGGGTTCTCAGGGGAAACCTGTTTCAAAACAAACTATTTCTAAGTGGATTGGCTTTTGTATTGCTTTTGTTATTCTCATCATGGTAAGGAGATTCCGCTGGAATCAGAGCTCGCTCCACTAGGGCTACTGCCTGTACTACTGCACTTTTAAGGGGAGTAGCTACTAAAGATATTTTGGAAGCAGCTACTTGGAGTTCAGTGCATACTTTTTCTAAACATTACCACCTTCCTCTTTATTCCAAATCTAGGGCTGGATTTGCCACTGCAATCTTACAGGGCATTTTGGCAGCTCCCAATGCTTTATGATTTTGCCAGCCTCCCTTTACCTCTGCTTTGGGATTCTACCCATATGTAAGGACTGCAGCAATGTGAGATGAAGAACATAGTACAGTTTTGTACCTACCATAAATGTAGATGTTCAAGATCCACATTGCTGCAGTCCAATTTACCTCCCTCCTTCCCTCTGTAGTTTGGAATGGTTGTATGGTTTGGGTGGTAGCTGTTATTTGTACATGCCTTTTGGGAAGTATTCTATTTTTGGCTGTGGCCTTTCTTTTTAGGGCCTTCTGACATCTGGGGCAAGAAAAGACTGAGGATATGACGTCGGTCATGCGCTTTAATACCCTGACGCTCTGATGTCAGATCTGAGCGCCCATGACCGACGTCAGCCTAATTCTTTGGTATTCGGGCCGACCGAGGACAGCGGACTACCCCCATATGTAAGGACTGCAGCAATGTGGATCTTCGAACATCTACATTTATGGTAAGTACAAAACTGTACTTTTTAAAACATAAAAGAAGTGGATACAATAAACATGGATATGATTTATCCAGCTTCCTTATTTAAAACCAAACTTAAAACATATCTTAAATCTCACTGGTTATGCCCAATCTCATCTCACTTTTCCTCTCCTTTCAAAGCCCTACCCTCCTATCTCTCTCTAAACCTCCTGCCTACTTCACCTATTATCATCCTAATTATCCTTCTCGAATGACAGTGCTTTATACTTTTCATCTGCTTCTCTATACTCCAAGCGTATCCTTTTTCCCTCCATGTGGAAATGCTTTGATTATTGCTATTATTATGCCTTTCATTATTTCTATGTATGACATTGCCATTTGTATCTCTGACAATTTTACTTTGTATCAACCTTGTTTATGTTATATTTTCTGTAATGTTTTGTTTTTTGTATGTAATGAAGGTTTTTCTCCCTGGGCCTCCACTGAAAATGAGCATCTGTCCAGTCAAGACTATCCCTGTAAATAAATGTCAAATAAATAAAAAGTGTTCAAACCTGTCTGTGTGCATATTGTTTTCTTCTTTACTTCTGAAAAGAAATGTGTGTTTAAGTGCTTTAATTTATGTAGCCTTTTGACCGGATTAGTCCCACATGGGCTAGTAGCCCTTTTCAGGCGAGACTTTGGTTGTATTTATACTGCTACAGGAAATTTGCCCAGGGCATCACATAACTTCTCCCTGTTCTTTTTGATAGTTCAGGTGGCTGTAAAACATCTCACAGCTCCTTCTGTCAGCTCAGGTAGATGGGGTCTCAATTTAACATCACAGTCGAAGGATTATGTGCTCAGTTGTGCAGTACCCCCCCCCCCATACTATACTGCAGTGTCAGCAATCCATCTACATGGTGTGGGAGTAGAACCCACAGCCTTCTGCACCAAAGGCAAGTGTGCGACTTGTTGCACTGTTTTCACTGCTTTCAACTTTCATAGCACAAACCCTGATGGCCATTTGCTAAACAAAACAGTTGCACCTTGAAAACAGATTTAGCATGAACAGCAGTTCATTTCTGTTCTTTGAAACTCACATTCATTGAAAATACAACTCACAGCACCTACCATCTAAATAAGCAAATGGGGCCTCAGTTTAACATCTCATCCAAAGGATGACGCACTCAGGAGTGCAGCACCTCCCTTATAGTGCTGTGCAGTGTCCGCAATCTATCTACATGGTGTGGGAAAATAACCTACTGCCTTCTGCACCAGAGACGAATGTGCTACCTGTTGATCTGTTAACACTGCTTTCAAATTTTATAGCACAAGCACTGATGTCCATTTACTAAATAAAACAGTTGCACATTGAAAAAAGACTTGGCATGAGCAACAGTTAACATCTTTTCCTTTGAAACTCACATCCATAGAAAATGCATTGAAACTTGGATTCATTCAAAAATGCACCTGTCCAGTGGTATAATAAGTGTACATTGGCCCCTGGGCTGTTTTAAAACCATAGGTCCCCATATGCATTTTTGGTACCATGCTTGATTCACCTTCCAGATTTAATGTATTTCTTGTTCAGTACATCACCATTTATTAGAGTGCATTTTAAAATTGTAATTTTGCGCATGTTTTTCCTTTGCAGTGATATAAACTGTATGAGCCAGTACATGACAAAGTACCCATTT
Source organism: Protopterus annectens (assembly GCF_019279795.1). Taxonomy (NCBI): domain Eukaryota; kingdom Metazoa; phylum Chordata; order Ceratodontiformes; family Protopteridae; genus Protopterus; species Protopterus annectens. The sequence goes on from NC_056739.1 coordinate 1,250,611,549, forward strand.
CAGAACATTTCAACCAGCTCTAATGGCAATCTGTCTTTAAGGGTCTGGTAGTTGGTGTAGAGGATTAAGGCTGTTGTCTTCTGTAGTCAAGATACAGGGTTTGAGCCTGAGCAAGTTAATTAACTGACCTACCCTGTGTAACTAGAGGATTTTACACATACATATCCACACAGTCTTACACTCACACTCTTCATCTGGCAGATCAAGTTCTGCATTTGTTAAAAACTAAAGCTCCAAATCCAAAAACTTGCTCATTCTATATTTGTTAGCTAAATAATTGAGTTCCAAGTCAGCTCATTAAAAAATAAGGCTCCATACAGTGTACCCGTAAGTAAGTTCATCCAGCAGTTAAGTTCTGCATTCCTTAGTTAAAAAAAAATACAGCTTCATCAAAAATGAAGCTCCAAGTCCTAAAGCTCATTCATTAATAACCCCCCCCTCCAAGTCTGATCTGCTGTTAAGTTCTCGCACATTGTTCTTTGTGTGTGTGCACATTTGCTGGAAAAGACCCATGCTGGTGCAACTCTGTGGAAGCAGATGTGAAGGAACTGCTACACAGGGGAAACATTTTGTCTAGTTTTCAGTTATGCTTAAGAGAAAAGTTTTTGTTTTTATAATTAATTAAATGTTGTGACCAGGACCCTCCCCCAGTCCAGTGGGCCCTTGACAGTTGCCTAAGTCACCTAGTGCTGGACCCATCTCCATGTGTGGACTTGGCCAGTGGTTTCTGTTGTTTCTCCTCAGAAAAAGTTCAGCCATTACAAAGGTGAGAAGGTGAAACACCTTGGGTCATCCAAGCTTTACAACTCTTGTTGAAGTGTGTCATTCTATATCATGGAAGCAAACGGATACTATCTATACACTTCCTTAGAAAGTTTGATATCCTGTGCTTGAGCCGAGTAGCATGTTGTGTGTTTTGTTACCAATACTAGTACAGGTTACAAATACCTCAACCCACTTCACTCCAAACAGGCTAAAATTCAAAAGCTTGTGTTGACTTGGCAAGAGGGTGATTTTTTTTTTTCCTACCAGTTAAAGCCTCAAGGCCCTAAATTCCTAGTCTGTCACCTGTTATATTTCCAGTCCTTTGGTGGTCCAGACAGTGGAAGAGCTATCACTGTTTCTGATTCTAGAGTTTAGTCTATGGAGAGGAGCCAGCACTGGGGGGTAAAGACTAATAAAGCCCTGGCTATGGCCTAGGTGACCAAAGCTGATTTGCACCTCAGATGATTGATAGCACTAGCAGAGGAGGATGGGCATGCCCATCTTGAGTTATAGAGCAGGATGTATAGGATGCACACAGCCACAATCCACTGGAGGTGGAGCAGCATTGTAGTGGGTGCCCTGGGGTGGATTACAGCTCACCATGCCTCTGCCTGGTGGTAGCTGTTAGTGAGTATACAAGACAGTTATCTTAAAAGAGTACAGTATTGTGAACCCCTGTGGTGATGCAGGTAGTTAGTCACCTGTCCATAGGTTCATAGGTAGGTACTAGGCTATCTGCCCTAGGGCCTATACAAGCCTAGCCAAAAAGATACCCTGGCTATTGCCACCCAAGAAAATTATTTTCCTGTGCTCCTGTCGAGCAGAGCCACAGAGGTGATCCCTGGGGTGAGTTTCCTTTTTCCCATCCAATCATCAATATTTTTCTTGAAGAGTGCTAATGAGGAGCTTTGTTTGATATAGATAGATAGTTTGTTCCAGACTATGGGAAGTCTGTGGGACAAGAATCTATCCCTCCAGCATGTTCTGTTTATTGTGGTGACAAGGTTTAGGTCCCTAGAGGGTGTAGCTCAGAGGGATTGGGATTTCTTTAAGTGGAGCATGTCCAACAGCTCTGGGTTTAACATAGCTTTGTATGTTAGGCAGAGATTGCCTCTTGAGTAGGCGATATGCGATGGAGTAAAGCTGGAGTTTTTTGAGACTGTCTGCGTAAGGCATCTGTTTGAGGCCAGTAATCCTCTTTGTGAATTATTTCTGCGGCCTTTCCAATTGTTGTAGATGTCTTGTGAGGTACATACCAAAAGGGGCGATGTACTCTATAGTAGGTCTGAGTGATGAGTAGAGGGGAACAATGACCTCTCTTTTCCTGGATGAGAAACCTTTTGTGATGAGATGTGCCACGTAGAAGGATTTCCTGACTACTGTGGCGATGTGATTATCAAAGGAGAGACTACTATCCACCTGTGTCCCAAGGTCTCTTATCACACTTTCGGTGTTAAGTAGACTACCACCTATGTGGTAGCTAGTGGGTACAGAGTTTTTACCAAAGGGGATGACAATGCACTTTTTGGCATTGAGCTTGAGGCCATGGCTTTGACACCAGGCATCTGTCTCAGTGAGGCCCTTTTGTAGGCTGTCCACAACGTTAGGAGTTTCAATTATGGCTCCTAGTTTGCAGTCATCTGCGAACTTCATTATCCAAAGACCTTCTGTGTTAGCCTGTACTTCAGAAAAGTTGATACTAAACAGGAGAGGACCCAGGACTGAACCCTGTGGTACTCCACTTGTCACTGGTCTGAAATCGGATTTGGAGTCTGCTACTTTCACAGTGTGGGTTCGGTCAGTGAGCCAGTTGGCAACCCATCTTGTGACATAGGGATTTATACCTAGTTTAGTGAGTTTATCTATAATTCCAGAGTGGAGGATGGTGTCAAAAGCCTTGGCGAGATCTAGATAGGCTGTGTGAACCACCTTACCCTCCTCTATGGCTTTGGTGACTGCTTCAAAGAAGTCAATCAGATTTAGGAGACATGATCTGCATTTTACAAATCCGAACTGGGTGGGATCCAGAGTTTGGAGATTACCAATGTCTTTGTTTATAAGTTCCATGATGATACATTCATGGCCGTGCAGACTAGGCTCGTTAGGCTAATGGGGCGGTAGTTTTCGGGGTCCGTGGTGGCTCCCCCTTTGTGGAGTGGGATAACTGTCGCTGTGCGCCATTCAGTGAGCACAAAGTCTGAGGTGAGGCTATGATTGAACGTGGTGCTTAGGTGGAGTGCCAGTTCATTCTGTAGTTCATGTAGAACGCAGCCTGGGATGTTGTCAGGTCCCATGGATGCTGTGTTCTTAGCTTTGGAGAGTGTGTTTTTTACCTGTGCAACCGTGATTACAGGAACTTTTCATTCTTCCAGTATAGAGATGGGCCCTTTAGGGTTTGGGGGTGGGGGTAAAGTTAGCACTGAACCTGTCTGACAGGATGTTGGCAATATCAGTTGGTTCTGTATGTTTAGTGCCATTGTGCTGTAACTCAGAGCAGATCTGAGTGTTGCTATTGAGATTCTTGACATAGCTATAGAATGCTTTGTGGTTGTGTTTAGAATCAGTGGCGATTTTTTTTGCAACAGTTTCTTTCTTCTGTTGTAGAGTTTGTTTATGGCAGGGGACCACTAGATTGGCTTCCTTTTTTTGGAGGATAGCATCTTGGTTCTGTTAGGGATAGCACGATCCATGCACTTGTGTAAGTGCTTATAAAGTGCATTGGTGTAGGATTCAGCAGTCGTACCTCTATTGTCCTTTTGCATGGGTGTCGTGAAGTTTGCCACTTCTGTCTTAAGAAGCATGACGTTGGCTGTGGAAAATTTTTTTACTGTGGTTTCCCTAATGGGGGATGGAGGCGGGATGTGGATGTCTAGGGTGATTAGCTTGTGGTCGGATCTGACCAACGAGGAATTGACTTCTGGTGTGGAACACCAGTCACCCATGCTGGTAATGACCAGGTCTAGAGTATTGCTGCCCCTGGTGGGGGTGTGGATACGTTGATCCAAGGCGTTGGAATTTATGAATTCCAGAAAACGTTGAGGAAAAGTGTTGGTACGTGAGTAGTTTTCCCAGTTAATGGTGGGGTAGTTGAAATCTCCCATTATTAGGGTGTTGGGCAGAGTTAGGGACTTTCACAAAAATGTTGCCTTTGCCAGGGTGCCAGTGAGAACATAAGCTGCCCGATGTCTGTTGACTGATTCCTCCTCCAGATGGCACTTGTACTAGATCTGTCAACAGTGTACTTCCAAAAGAATGAATGGGTTCAAGTCAGATGAGTGGTTTTATAATTGGCAGGCATGGGGAAGGGGCACCTAGAAGGTGAAAAAAGCCTTGTGTAGAGAGGGCCCTTAATATGACCGCTTTCTTGGGTTATCATCCATAGCACATTATTTTTTTTTTGGGGGGGGGGGGTATGGAGTCCATGGTATATGTGCCAGTGGTTATAGAGCTGTCATCCTTTCATTCATCTCCTGGCAGTGACATTTGCTTCTTTTAGAGTCTGGAAGTGGTGGGTATTTTACAGTCAAAGCATGGGGTTTTCTTTTTTGTTTCCAGGTCCATTGCAGATTTTTAAAGTGGAATGCTGCTCTCGCAAGTTGGCGGCCTATACTGGCCTTTCTGGATTATATATACAGCTAAAGGTAATAAGGCTTGAATTTTTTGAAAACGGCTGAGCCAGGTATGTAGATTGGCTCTTGGTGCCCATTAAGGGCAGAACTAGTGCAGAAAAATGGAAAACTTGAGAGCAAATACTTTTAATTAATGTGAGAGCTACACAGCACTGTAAACAGTCTTCACTCTGAATGCAGTAACTGCGACGATACTTTGGCTAGTTAAAAAAAAAAATGCTTCTGGTCTAATGAGAATTTAGTACAACTTAGTTTCACTAGGCCTTGCAGTCATACAATCTCCTGGTAAAAGCCAGATATAAAGCCAGCCATGTCAGAGGTGTAGCCAGGATTTTCAAATTTGTACTCACAACTCCAAATTGCTGCCCCCACTAAGCCACACCCTCATGATGATGTTGCTACCCCCTTACGTACATGTCCAAGTCATACCCCCATCACAGTGCTGCTCTCCTCCACCCTCAGCAAATGTCTGCCAGGAAGCTAATCTTTTACATGAAACACCAAAACAATAGCAGGCATTTTAGTTCAAACATGCATTTGACCCAGATGGGAAAGCACATAAAGTATTTCCCCATTTATATGCTAACCTTTACCCCAGCTGTGTTGTATCCAGATGGCTACTCATGAGTGCCTTTTAATAAATTGTGACACTGTCCCCACATATAAGCTGGAGGGCATTATCTGTATTTGTCAGAAACACCATCACCTCACATGAAATTATCTATGACCTTAATTTGGAACTCCTGGAGATCTAAATCACCATTAAAAAAAATCAGCTGCTACTCTGGTGCTAGCCACAGATCCCCACCAATACCTCCCAGTGATCAAAAAATGTACCTTAACACCACTGACTGTTTAAATATCAAATGGTTTACTATTATATATGCGACTACCACATTATCGTCAGACAATTGCATGAACCTCATAAGGTCCCACAAATTACCGTACCACACAGAATGCCAACGATCCCTTTCTCGAACTGATGATTAAATTATGGGGTGTTTTTTGTGCATTGGAGCATACCATCGGATGTCAAAACTGGCCATGTAATGTTGAATTTGTACATTACTGTACGGATTTGACAATTTGGCTACCAGTCAACTCAGTTTTCACTTATAAGTGTCAAATTTACTGCGTTTCACACATGCATGTCAACATTATAGTAAACCAAATCGAACATCTTCTTGCCAGGGGGTACAATCATCTAAACATTTAGTGGCACACCTACACATCTAAAAAATGGATATGCTTGGCATTCCCTAGACTTTTTAACATTAGCATACATTGTAAAAACTACCCACAAAAATCTCATATACCCTTGACTTGGCCATTACCAAACTAGCTCCCACCTGTAACCCACTTTGCGTCTTTTCATCCCTAGTGAAATCTACCCATAAGTCACCTTCTCTGTCAGGTGTAGTGGTACCCATCTCATCACCAAACCACCTTTAGTGACTTTTCCAGGGCAAATCTACTTCAGCTTGTACAAGACCTAGACAAAAATTCCCAATAATTCCTCAAAATGGTCACAACTAAGAGGGCTGCCACATTCACTTCCAATGTGTAGGAATACTCCAACAGCTGTGTAGAAAATTCAGCACCCATCCACCCTAAATACAATTATAAGTTCAGGAAGAAACTTCTTTGGTGGAACTCCCCTATTAATAAACTATACAACAAAATAAGGAACATAATGGCAAATTGCAAAAACAAAAATCTCCCTTCCTTACCTTGAGACCAGAATGAAACATGCCATAAAGGAACTTTAGAGCACAACTAGAAAATGAAAAGCAGAGTCTGAGCTTAAGGTTGCTCTACATACCAAAGGAAATTGCAAATCTGTCTTCATTTGTGTCAAAGTAAGGAATAATATCCAACAATGTACCAGACTCATGTATAATATTACACATTCTGATTTCAAGGATATAGCCAATATATTAGGAGATAAATTTAGTGATAACATCCCACTCCACTCCACAAAGTTATCCATGAAGAGTATTGCAAAACAAAATATCTTCACATCTGAACATACACAAAGGTTTTGTTTATGCAAAATGTCTGTTAATATATTAAAATGCTTACAGATACCCAAAGGAGGCATATGTTATCATTCTAATTGTATGGTCAAAGAGACAACATGGGCAGACAAAAAAAATCAAACCTCAAAAAGCACAACGCAGGCTTGCTATTTTACAGGGTCAATTATAACTTCTCCATTGGCAGTACAGAGTCAGGAATCAGGAAGTATGTTAAATACTGTTTATGCACATAAAACCACTACCAGCAATTGTCACCCAGAAATTATTTCCAAGCTAAGTCCCTTGCTAATCGAGGCTGGCAAACTTTAGCACAGTGTTATTAAGCTAACTGCCCTTCCCACAGATTGCTGTCTATACTCAAACTGCAAGACTGCATTTATTCCACTGCAGAATCAAAAGGGAATATATTCAAAACAGCTTGAATGACAGCAGCCACAAAAAAGAGAATGAGAGATAGAGAAGGTTAGAACATGTATCTGTAATAAATGGAAGTTCTGAACAACATCCTGACATTTGAAAAAACAGATAAAGAAATCACAAAATCTAATTATAGCAGAAGCAGGTAGCAAAATCCATCTGTGTAACATAAAACAGAAAAAAGTTAAAATTCTAATATACAACAGCTGTACATACCTTCTGCATTTAGGAATTATTCTTCGCTCAGCGATCAACTTCCCTCTCACAGCCCACCCTTCCCCATCACCCTATTCATGTTAGCACAATTCAAATCAGGGCTGAGCAGTTGTGCAATACATAGTGCTCCACTCTTACATCTGTCATTTCAGTTGCCACTTAAGTTAATGTTTTTATTTGATGTTTATAAAACCTTCATCTAGTTATACTGTGAAATTTCTATCCCATGTATTCTAACTTTCCATAATATACCTTCTCATCCTATCTTACGTCACATGCTCCAAACACTAATGACAAACTTGTCACAGTCTAAAGCTCCAAAGTGTATGAGAAGGCAAAAAGAACTGGATGGCAGCCACTGAGCAAGTTAGTCAATCATGCAGCTGGTCCAGAATCTTATTTTGATTTGGTGAAGAAAGAAGCACTACTAAGCCATTTAAACCCAGCACACAGTCTGAATGTGGCACAGATACAAAAACACAGGATTCAGCCAACAGAAGCAGCATACCTCTCAACTTCTTCGCTAAAGAATTCTGGGCAAAGTCAAAAACAATGGGGGAAAACTTAGGACATTATTTTAAAATATTATTGTACTTCACTTAAAAAAAAGTTGTTAAGATGACAAGCTTAACAAACATTTTCTGAACAATATGTATGAGATTATAATGTAAGACAATACTGGCTTACTGTAATCCCTAATTATTTACAGGAAAATTAAAAAAAATTAGGACGGGATAGGACAAAAATGTGAGGTAAAATCAGGTACTAAAAAGTATGAATAGCAGAGATAAATAGCACAAGTAACAAAAAACTGAGGGTAATGCTACTCAATGCCAGAAGACTAAACCTCAAAATGCACACACTCTAGGTACTCCTCAGTATGGAGAAAATCGATATATGTGCAGTAACAGAAACGTGGTTTAAGGCTCCAGAGAGCACCCCAGCACTACCAGGCTACAACTCATACCATACATTTCGGCCACAAAACCTGGACTGAAATACAAAAGGCAGGGGAGTATCCATATTCATCAAGGATACCCACACCTCCAGGTTAATGGCACAGCACGATGCTTCAGAGATCATCCACGTGCAACTAACAACGGGCAAAACTGCTATTCAAATTATAGCTTGCTACAGATCACCCACCATGTCCCAGGACCACCACTCTGCATTCCTGGAAACAAAGGTCCTACAAAACACCCTGATATTGGGTGATTTCAATTACCCAAACATTAACTGGGAGAACTACTCAAGTACAAACTCCCTTACCCAACATTTCCTAGAATTTATAAGCTCAAATGCCCTGGATCAACTGATCAACACCCCCACCAGAGGGTGACAACATATTGGACCTGGTCATCACCAACATTGGCGACCGGTGTTCCACACTGGAGGTCACCCCCCTCATTGGTTAGATCTGACCATAAACTAATCACTGTGGATATCCACATTCCGCCACCACCCCCAGTCAAAGAAACCACGTGAATAACTTTTCAAAAGCAAACTTCACGTTACTTAAGTTGGTAAGGTGGGAAGTTTCAAAGCCCCCATGCTAAAGGATGACGCTGTCCAAGCTGCAAAATCCTTTACTAATGTACTCTGCGGGCACTTATAAGAATGCATGGATCATACTATCCCAAAGAAAACCAAGACACACTCCTCCAAGAAAAGGAAACCAGTCTGGTGGACCCCTGCCATAAACAAGCTATACCAGTAGGAGGAGGAAACTAGTAAAATCCCAAGAATCAGTATCAGCAAGAAACTGCGTTCCCTCATAAAAATTATCTAAGGCTAGCTTCGAAAGAAAAATTGCCATGGACTCCAAAGATAACCACAAGGCATTTTTTTAGCTATGTCAAGAATCTAAGTGGCAATTCTCAGATCTGCTTGGAGTTGGTACAGAATGGCACAAAATACACTGAACTGACAGATATAGCCAACATCCTGGCAGACAGGTTCAGTGCAAACTTCACCCCCCTCTCACTCCCAAAAAGGCCCATACCTGTACCAGAAGAATGTAGTGCCCTTGAAATCACAGACACTCAAGTTAAAACAGCCCTCTCCAAAGCCAAAAACACAGCATCAATGGGACCGGATGGTGTCCCAGGCTGCGTCCTACACAAGCTCATAGATGAACTAACCCCTCACCTAAACACACTGTTTAAACTCAGCCTCTCCACAGGCTACTTGCCCACAGAGGGGTGCACAGCAATGGTTATTCCACTCCAGAAAGGTGGAGCCACAACGGACCCCAGGAACTATCGCTGTATAAGCCTGACTAGCTTGGTCTGCAAAGCTATGGAATGCATCATCATGGATCTCATTAACAGAGACATTGGAAATCTCCAAACACTGGACCCTACCCAGTTTGGCTTTGTTAAGGGCAGATCATGCCTCCTAAACCTGGTGGACTTCTTTGAGACAGTTACCAAGGCTATAGATGAGGAAAAGGTGGTCCACACAGCTTACCTAGACCTCGCAAAGGCCTTTGACACCATTCCCCACTCAGGTATTATAGACAAGCTCACCAGCCTGAACATAAACCCCTACATCACGCGATGGGTTGCCAACTGGCTCATGGACAGAACCCACATGGTAAGAGTTGCGGGAGCTAGGTCTGACACTAAACCGGTTACAAGTGGCGTTCCCCAGGGCTCAGTCCTAGGACCACTCCTGTTCGGCATATACTTCTCAGTGGTACAGGCAAGCACAGGAGGACTATGGCTGACCAAGTTCACAGATGACTGCAAACTAGGGGCTATAATTGACTCTCCGGCTGACACAGACATCTTCCAAAAGGGTCTCACTGAGACAGATACCTGGTGTCAAAACCATGGCCTCAAGCTAAATGCCAAAAAGTGCATAGTCATCACCGTTGGAAAAAACGAAGTACCCACAAACTACCACATAAGTGGTAGCCCCCTAAATACGGAAGATATAATAAGGGATCTGGGGACCCAAGTAGGTAGTAACCTCTCCTTTGATAATCACATTGCCAAAGTGGTTGGAAAATCCTTCTGTGTGGCCCACCTAATCACAAAAGGGTTTGCATCCAGATCGAAAGAGGTCATTGGGCCCCTCTATGCATCACTCATCAGACCCATCATAGAGTACAATGCCCCATTTGGGATGTACCTTACAAGACACCTGCAACAACTGAAAAGACCACAGAAGTACCTCGCCAAGAGGATCACTGGCCTCAAGCAGATGCCCTATGCAGCTTGACTGAAGAAACTCCAGCTGTACTCGTTTACATACCGCCTACTCAGAGGTGATATCTGCCTGACATACAAGGCCATGTCCAACCCAGAATTGATGGACATGCTCCACCTAAAGAAAACCATATCCCCTCGAGCCACACGCTCCAGGGATCTAAACCTCACCACAACAATAAATAGGACGTGCTGCAGGGATAGATTCCTGTCCCAGGGACTTCCCACGCTCTGGAACAAGATTCCAATCTACATTAGGCAGAGCTCCTCGCTAACCCTCTTCAAATTTACCCCAGGGATCACTTCAATGGCTCTGCTGGACAGACGCACAGGGAACTAATCTAAGAGGGCGGCGAAAGCCAACACATTCCGGCTAGGCTTATAATGCCTTCGGGCAGATAACCTAGTACCTACCTACCTGTGAACCTATGGAGAAGAAATGGGCCATTAATTATCTAAAATAATAATGACAAACAAATCTGAGCAGCGATAGTAAATTCGTCAACTTACAACAGCAGAGAATACAATCCTGATTTTTTTAAAGATGCTGGTTTAGAAAACATTCTTACCAGCTTTCATGCCTGTACTCTTCTGAACTTTAGCAAGGAACACCCCCTTTCATTTCTACAAAGTTTACACAAATTACAGTATCAAGACTGCATCAAGGATTAAGAGAAAACCCCAAAAGAAAACCAGGAAGTAGCTTTCATGTTTTGGGGCTTTGCCACCTTCCAGGGAACATTTACACATTTTAATTGGGCAACTAACACCTTCCATACAAAATCCAGCTGAAACAATAATAAATAGGAAATACCTGATGAGTGGTAAATTGCAGTGCAGTCTCAAGTCATGATGTTTTCATCCACTACACAACTGTTTTTTTCTTTTCTTGATACAGAAACTTGATTCCTCCTTGGTCCTAGTGCTTGCCCTGTTGCTACCCCCCCAGTCACATTATTTGTACTGTAATGAGTACAGTGTGTATGCCTCCCAACGTCCTTGAGCCAAGTGAAACATTGGATCTGTTAGCTGTATATAAGAATGCATATGTCAGTTTTCATAATGCAGCTTACAACAAAAAAAATTTCAAGACTTCTTATAAACTGCTTGGGCACTGAAAACACACAAAATATGCCAGTGTAATTTTCATCTTCTGAAAGGTTGCACCACATTTGACTTTGAAGTCTGTCAGGTGCCAGGAATCCAGCATATTAGACATGCACTCAAGTCTCTAAACAACAGGTACTGTTATGACTCTGTCATAGTCCGTGTTGGTGTGAATGACTTGACCTGTACCTCTCTGGACTACATGAAGAGACATTACTGAGCTCTCAGACAGTGTCTCAGGCAGGTATGTCCCTAGCCTTAAGCAGCATTTTGCCTTCACCTAGGATGATATCTCAATACAAACAGAAAATGATCAACTTCAGTAATTGGCTTAGTTTCTGGTGTCATTCTAAGGGGATCCACTGTCTGTCAGCCTGGGATGACATGATCGACAGACCTCGATGCTTTGCCAGAGATGGTCTTCATCTGTCATCCCTGGGATTTCGACTACTGGCTAATGTCTTGCCACCTCCATAGTGCCTTTTTTAGGCAGTATCTCAAGGACAAAATTCCCGACGCAAAAACTCCATCTAAAAACAACCTCAAGGTTATGATGCTAAATGCTAGGAGTCTTAACATGAAACTGCACTCCCTGGAAGCGGTCCTCGCCTTGGAAGACGCAGACATTTGTGAAGTCATGGAGTCACCGCAGCTATACTGGGTTACACCTCCTTCCACATGTTCATACCACAAACTGAAGGCATGAAAACTAAAGGAGACAGTGTATCAATATTCATTAAAGATAATTTCAGTCCGCGGTGGTGGTGCTGCGGTAGCATTGTCGCCTCACAGTAAGACGCTGTCCGGTTCGATTCTCAGCTAGAGCGTGTTCTGCGTGGAGACGTGCATGAATGGGAGTACCTTCGTTGAAGGTTGTGCGTCAGGGCTGGTAACTCGTCACGTAAAAATCAACTAACCATCATTAGCTGACTGGAGTTCCGCTGTGGCGACCCCTAAACGGGAAAAGCCGAAAGACACAACACCACCACCACCTCCAGGTTGGTTATACAGTATGATTCCCTGCAGATACTTCAGGTAAAATTAACTATTGGTGGGACACCTATTTAAGTCACTGCCAGCTAGATGACCCCCTCCATGAATCAGGATACCAATCTGCCTATTTGGATCTACTTGCATCTATCAAGATACATCTAAACACCATGGTTCTGGGTGACTTCAACTACTCATCCACTGACTTGGTAGATTACTCATGCTCAAGCTCACTTGCCCAAAGGTTCCTCGACTTTAACTCCAATGCTCTGGACCAGCTGGTTGACACCTCCACAGGGGGTGCCAACATCCTGGATCTAGTGCTCTAGTGGAGTACCACTGTAGCACCTCCACTGTGAGGTCTTCCCTGTTGAGATCTGACCACAAATCAGTCTCATTCAAAGTAACTATCATACCTGACCCACCCCAAGCAGCAACTAAACTATAAAACTTCTCCAAAGCAGATTATATCTTCTTACAGGACAGGATGATATAAATAGCTTCACTGCACCTCCCCCCTCAGATGGAACTGGGAACTATGCTGAGTTCTACACTAATGCTTTATACAAACACCTGTATAATTGCATTGACTCAGCCCTACCTGATAGGACCAAAACAAGCTCCTCAAGGAAGAACAACTGCCATTAACAGACTTTACAATGAGTGGAAAAAAATTCCTGTCTGAGAATGAGAGAGAGCAAGCCCTAAACTGTAAACACTCCCTCATCAGCTTAAACAGGCAAATAAGATTTCTTGTGAAGTCCTCCAAAGCAAACTATGAATCCAGATTCACTTCCACAACGAAGGACAACCATAAGGTGTTACCTAAAAGGAAAGGCCCAGATTTGTGCTGAACTGGTAGTTAATGATACCACATATACTGAGCTTGTGGGCAAAGCTAACCTGTTAGCGAAGAAGTTCTGTGAAAACTTTACTCCCCTGTCCCCGCCATACATATACCCTATGACATCCCTGCCACCTGTCCCCTACTTGTATCTCTAAAGAGCAGGTCGCAAACCCCCTCTCTAATGCCAAATACACAGCATCTATGGGAAGTGACAACATCCCAGGCTGTGTCCTACATGGGCTGCAACGAGAATTAGCAACACCATTCGGTACTCTTTTCAGTCATTGTCTAAGCACCGGTTTCATCCCAGCTGAATGGAAAACTGTCACCGTAATCCCCTTGCACAAAGATGGTGCTTCCACTGACCCTCAGAACTATAGACCTATTAGTCTGACTAGCCTTATCTGCAAGGCCATGGAGCGGATCATCATGGACCTTGTCATCAAAAGTATAAGTAATCTCCAGACACTTGACCTTACTCATTTTGGATTTGTCAAAGGGAGATTGTGCCTTTTAAACCTGATGGACTTCTTTGAGATAGTCAACATGGCTCTGGATGAGGGGAATCTGTGCATATAGCTTACCTAAACTTAGCCAAGGCTTTTGACACTATTGCCAACTCAGACATCATTGACAAACTCACCCAGCTAGGTATCAACCCTTATATCGTTAGATGGGATGCTAACTGGCTCACTGATAGCTCCCATGTAGTCAAACTAAAGGAATCCACCTTCAACAGCAGACCTGTAACCATTGATGTTCCTCAAGGATCAATCCTGGGACCTCTACTGTTTGGAGAAATAAATTCCAAAGTAGAAGCAAAAACTGAAGCTCTGTGGCTGACAAAATTTGCTGATGACTGCAAAGTGGGAGTGGTCATAGAATCTTTACACAATGTCAGCATCCTACAAGAGGGTTTTACACAAACAAATGATTGGTGCCAATGTCATGGCCTTAACCTCACTGCAACAAAATGTATTATTCTTTTGGGTAAGAGCGATGTTCCTTCTAACTACGACATCAGTAGCACCCCCCCCCCCCCAAGTATGCACTCTGTGGTGATAGACCTGGGCACACAGGTTGATAGCAACCTTACCTTTGATCACCATGTCTCCACAGTGGTAAGAAGGGCATTCTATATTGCTCATCTCATATGTAACGGCATTGCCTCCAGAAAAAAAGAAGTTATAACCTCCCTCATCAGGCCAATATTTGAGTAAAACACCCCTTTTGGTATGTACCTTTCCAAGCACCTGCAGCAATTGGGGAGACCACAAAGGTTCCTCACAAGGAAAATTCAAGGTCTTCAGCATCTGTTCTATGTGGATCTTCTGAAATCATTGCCATTTTATTCTGTTTCATGCAGACTACTCAGAGGCGATCTCCCTTGCATGTAAGGCAATCACTGACTCTATTTTATTGAAAATGCTGCATATCCAAGTCAGCACTTTTGGTAGAAAGATTAATTTGCAAGCCTAGATAGGAGAAGGAACTCTATGTAGCAGTCCACCTAGCCATCACACATCATTTTAATTCATCAGGCAAATATGTGGGTGGACAGGATGCATCTAATGCAGTCAGCATTCTGACACTGGCTACATTGCTTGCATGTCCGGGTTTAATAATGTAATGCCAAGAAGTTCCTTCCAGTGATGGTCGCTCTACTGTCATATAATTTGCAGTTTAGTTCCATCCAGAAGTGTGCAGATGAGCATAACATTGCCTAAATGATGATATACATGCATGGGATTTTGAATATGAAGTGGTTAAGTTTATCAAAGCACATTTTCCAATGGCTGATGTGAAAGTTTTCAGCTTTAACTGTCACCATAAGATCTGGAAATGTGAAAGTCCCATCACCTCAGTGTTTATTACAGCTCTAATGATGATGCATGAAATATCCCATAGCAGGTGCATCAGATATTGGAACAGTTGTGTGTGCTCACAGATACGTAGATGCTGCTGTTGCCGTTGTGTAACAGGGCTGTCCTACCTACAAGCAGCCTGTGTTAGACTTCTTCATGGAGAATTACATTCAAAGAAAGCAATCCCACTCTGGAATATTCGCGTCCAAAAAGAACCTTTGCCCACCTAGGTATGAGCCTGAGTTCTGCAACACATTCCTGCCTATGACCTCCTGTTTGTTAATGACTCCGAATGTAGTAACACTGTTTGCATTATTGACTCAGAATGTAGTAA
Organism: Protopterus annectens; assembly: GCF_019279795.1. Lineage (NCBI taxonomy): Eukaryota > Metazoa > Chordata > Ceratodontiformes > Protopteridae > Protopterus > Protopterus annectens. The sequence goes on from NC_056739.1 coordinate 1,250,626,970, forward strand.
CACTGTGGCATTATTGACTCAGGATGTAGAAATGTTGTGGCATTATTGACTCAATGTAGTAACATTGTGGCATTGTTAACTCAATGTAGTAACATTGTGGCATTATTGACTCTGAATGTAGTAACATTGTGGCATTATTGACTCAGAATGTAGTAACACTGTGGCATTATTGACTCAGAATGTAGAAACATTGTGGCATTATTGACTCAGAATGTAGTAACATTGTAGCATTGTTGACTCAGAATGTAGTAACATTGTGGCATTGTTGACTCAGAATGTAGTAACATTGTGGCATTGTTGACTCAGAATGTAGTAACATTGTGGCATTGTTGACTCAGAATGTAGTAACATGGTGGCATTGTTGACACTGAATGTAGTAACATGGTGGCATTGTTGACACTGAATGTAGTAACATGGTGGCATTGTTGACACTGAATGTAGTAACATGGTGGCATTGTTGACACTGAATGTAGTAACATTGTGGCATTGTTGACACTGAATGTAGTAACATTGTGGCATTGTTGACACTGAATGTAGTTACATTGTGGCATTGTTGACACTGAATGTAGTAACGTTGTGGCATTATTGTCTCGGAATGTAGTAACGTTGTGGCATTATTGACTCTGAGTGTAGTAACATTGTGGCATTATTGACTCCGAATGTAGTAACATTATGGCATTATTTCTTGTGCTTTTTGCTGCCAAACAAGCTGTTACTATCACTGATTTTTCATGTTTGTTTGTTTGTCTTTTGGCTTTTCCCGGTTAGGGGTTGCCACAGTGGAACTCCAGTCCGCTAATGATTGGCAGTTGGTTTTTATGGTGTCGAGTTGCCAGCCCGATGCCAAACCTTCAACGAAAGCACGCCCATTCAACGCATGTCTTTTGAACGCCCACTCAACCGAGAAGAGGACATGCAGACTCCACACAGAAGGCACTCCCAACCCAAGCCGAGAATCAAACGGGAGAACCTCTTGCTGTGAGGCAACAAAGCTACTGCTGCACCACCTTTTTCGTACTGTGCTTTAAAAGGCGTAAGACTGTGGTGATGGTTACAGCAGGAGGCTAACTAAAGTACTTTGGGTTCAAGTCATTAAAAGCAGAGCTGGACATGTCCTCAGGCAGTTCGTGTGCACCTGTGCTTCCATGTGTTGATAGTTCCATATAAATGTAAGTAATGGACCATTTAAGGCCCTGCACACATCATTGGTGTCTACTTCGATGTACTTGCAGCTGACAGACATGTATACTCATCAAAGTATCACACCTTCATGCATTTCATTTCTGTTTTTGCTCCTTTTCTGTCTAAAGAGTTCATTTTCTGGGAGTGAAGATGTTTCGCTGTCCAGATGAAGTTAAATGTTCTTTTTATTTTTAGACTATTTAATTTTCCAGTGAAGTAATAGTATATGATTGCAGAAAAGTTGTTTCATCTGGTCTGTGTTCTAATGTTATGTGCCAGTAATGCAGAAATCTGGATATTAATTTTGTAAAGCTGTGACATGATTTTTTTTTTTTTTTTTTTTTTTTTTTTAATGAAAAGGCATGAAAGAATTACCATCTAGGAATAGTCACTTAAGCACCACATATTTTTCTTTTGAATGCCTGTGGTTTTGAGATTTTTTTTTTTGATGGAAGTATAATGGTTTCATATCTGTTGTGGTGATGAACATATTAGTGCTGAATTAAAATGTATATATTTTGGAAGAGCAGGTACAGGTATAAAGTATTGGCATTTGCCTGAGTACTTTTCTTGAAACCCTACGCCATTATTCGAAATGTGACGGGTAGAAAATGGGAACTCCGTTGTTTTCAGTTTCTCTATAGTTATCAAACTTTTAATGTTTTTATTAAGTCCTTTTTTCTTGTGTTTGGCATATTGAATGTTTTTGCTTAGCTCTGTCAAAAGATAAAAATTTCCCTCTTTCACAGATACTACAACAAGCTGCGAAACCTCTTAAAGGATGCCCACCATGATTGTATTCAGTTCTGCAATGAGTTTCAGAGGTTCTCCTACTGTCCAAGGGAAAAAGGAGAATCCATAGACAAATGGCAGAGCAGGTCAGTTGACAAAAGTGTTCTAGAAGATTCAGATATTATTTGATTTATGTATATAATTTTGGAGTATTTTGAGATTTACGTATGTAATTTTGGAGTACTTTAAGATTTACTTATATTTAAATTTGTGCCATAGAAGTCCTTGACTCCCTTTTAAGTCTGCCTTTTTATTATATTTGAAAAAGGATGTTTTAGGTAGAAAGCTGTTTCCAGTAACACATTGCATCATAAATTGCATGAATAGATTTGCATTCTGTTTTGTGATTGCAACCCTTTGTTAGAATGTGTTATGGTAATAGGGAGATTTGTGTTTGTCATCTCTTTAATAGCTTGTTTTGTTTTCTTCTGTTCCTGTTTGATTTGAAACCTGTCTTTATCTCTAATACGTAAAGCTTAATTGTGGGTGGGGTACAGAAAATATTCAAGATGTTACTTCAATGTACTGAAAAAAATGACAAAGTACCTGGATGGGGATAAGGTCACATAGAAGTATGGACTGCAAGTTAGAGAGTGCCTTCCCTACCAGGGATTGATATCAGAGTACAGGCAAAGAGAAAAGAATAAGGGGGAGTCCTAAGAGAAAAACCTGATCTGGTAGAGTTTTTAGTCAAATATAGAGCAGAAACTGCTATGAAAGGGGGGATAATTGCAGGGGGTCTGTATTAGACCATCGAAGTTTTAATACTTCGAATGGTCTAATATCAACCCGAAAACAGCAAACGCTGAAAATAGCGAAGCTGCAGATAACCAATTTTTTTTTCCTAGGGAAAGAGTTTGATTGTCTGTTTCTGTGGCTTCGCTATTTTCAGCACTGTGGAGGAAAGTTACGTGTTGGGTTCAGGTAAGTTTGCAATTGTGTGGACGTTGGGGTTAGGGCGGTGTATGTGAGTTACGGTTAGGGCACAGGTGAGGTTAAGTGTACGATAGTGATAGACTTTATGATTAGGGCGGTGTAGTTAGGGTTAGGGTGCGGGTGAGGTGAGTGTGCGATAGTGACGGACCTTAGGGTTAGGGTTTGGGTTAAGGATAGTGGATAGATAGTACTGTATGTACAGTTTAGTGTAGGGTTAGATGTAGGATTTTAAGTGAGTGTGTGTGGATTGCTGGTTTTTTTTTGGTATGCTTGCGTTGTGTGTGTTTCTCAGAACAGTGAATTTTTTTCCCAGGGAAAAAATTTGCTGTTCTGAGCTTTCGATGTTTTTCGATTTCGTGGTTAGAAGTTTGAGGTTGTTGTACTCGATGATGAGCTGTCTCATTGAACTGATATAGATCCTAATTGTAGGACATGTAAAATACTGCTTGGTAACTGTACAAATCAATCCGATGAAGTTAGAAAAGACTGTGAAGAGAGACTTGTAAAGCAATGTACAAGGTACAATGAGAGGACATATGAATGGCTCCCAAGTATGCAACAAAGTCCAGAAGGTTTAGGATTTTTGCTTGGAAGTGTTTGCATATATATTTTCATGGGTCTGTATCACCACATTGAATGGTGATAAGTTTGAACGCTCTTTGTTCGAACCGAAAAGTCCAAAAGCCCTAAACCGCGAAGTTACGGAACATAGTTTTTTTTTCCCAGGGAAAAAAATTGGTGGGCAGTTTTTGGGGCTTTGCTATTTCCTCCACTGCAGTGCGATCTCGGAGTTGGTATATTTAAGTAGGGGGTGTGTGAGGTGCACAGCCCCCCACATTGGGGGGGTGTGGGGGGGGCTAAGCCCCCCACTTCAGTTTGTTTTAAAGTTGTGATTTTTTTTTCACGCAGCAGCAATTTTTTTCCCTGGGAAAAAATTTGCTGTTCCATGAGTTTGCTGTTTAGGGTTTTCGGACTTTTCGGTTCGAACAAAGGGCATTCGAACTTATCACCATTCGATGTGAGGATATAGACCCTATTCTCATACCCCAACCAGATTTCAAATAATTTTTTCCTGGGGTAGATAGCAGATGTTGAAGGTGTGATGTGGAAAAAATAAGTAACTTGGGAATATGTTTTTGGAAGTGTAATGAAGTGGCAACATTTAAAAAATTCCATACAGAATACTGTGTCAGAAATATCGGGGGGACCAAATGGTTGTGACTAATGGAATGATTCTTTTGAGCTGGGACACAGGCTAAGAATTGCCAAGACATAAGTTTAATTCTATTGGCTGCAGAAAAAAACAATTACTAGAAAATGGAAATCAAGATCTAAACCAAGTGTATTTGAAGTACTAAATATTGAAAAAGAGATAAAATAACTGGAAATTAGATATTTAGAAATGGAAGGAGTAAATTACATAGAAATAAAAGGAATTTGTGGACACAATACATGAAAACTAATGCTCAAGAAAAGGAATGAAGTTTAAGGGAAGGAAGGAATTGAGAAATTTATGAAATGTTGGACTAAATGAGAATTGTAAAGAAAGAAAAAAAAAAAAATATATATATATATATATATGCATCCATGCACGTCGGGGTGCCCCTTCAACAGTGGCAGTCATCTAGAGCAAAGTTTACATTGCCTGTTGGCTAGCTGTGCTGCGGCATTTCATCTGCACCACACTCTCACACACACTCAAACCTATGGACAATTTAGAGTGTCCAGTCCACCTACTGCATGTCTTTGGAATGTGGGAGGTAACCCATACGAACATAGGGAGGACATGCAGACTCCACACAGAAGGCACTCCAGCCGAAAATTGAACTGGGAAACCTCTTGCTGTGAGGTGACAATGTTATCTACTGCCACCCTATATGTATATGTATGTATGTGTGTATATATATATATATATATATATATATATATATATATATATATATATATATATATATATATATATATAATTGGGTATCCACACCATACAACATATGTTTCTTTGATGTTGTTCACTAGATGTAAATGGAATCTAGCTGTTTTTATCAAGAACTGGCCTGTAGTTTATTTGCAGTTAATAAGGTGTTACCATCATCCTGTGTACTCTGAGGCATTTCTTTTCTTGTCATCAGAATTTTGGAATGGTGGGTACAGTGTGACTCTTGCTTTCCACCTTGTACTGTGGCCACTTTGTCTCATTTTTTCTGCTCCCATCTGCAGTACCCTGGAAGATAGTATTGCAGCATAGCCAGTTATTATCCTTCAGACAGAGCAAAGAGTCTTCTGGGAATCTCTGGCCTTCTTGCCCCCTCAAAGTGGCCGTCAACGTACTGTCATTAGTATGGGATGTCAGCTTCACAGCTGACCACTATGTCAGTGTGCCAACCTCTATTACTCTGCTTTCTTATAAAAAAAATACTTTCTACTTAGCTTAGTAACATTGTTCTGCTAGATTTACATCCTACTACTTATGCCCCAAGCCTGAAAACATGATTTTAATTAGGCAGACCAATCATGGTGTTCAGGGGAGGAAAAACATGTATGTACGTGTGTGTGTGTGTGTGTGTGTATGTATATGTGTATATATATATATATATATATATGTATATATATAGCAAGACATCTTTTCAAAATGACAGCAACAATTATTATGTGTTTTTTAAAGCCATTATACATAGACTGCTTAAAGCAATAATATCTTAAAAACGCAGCAGCTATAGCTTAATTTTACAGTCATGTATTTCTTATCCATAATCATAATTAATTTGTATGATACAGTCAAAACTATAGCTCTAAACTGCATCAAAGCCTTTCAAAGGTTGCTGAAGGCTGGTGCTTCACAGCATAGGTAGTAACACTGTACTACAAATAAGTTATTAGGACAGTGGGAAATGTCTCTATACTTCCTAGCATTCAGCAGCAGAACAAGACAATTTTAAATGTAATAGCAGTAGTAGTACACCATAGCTGGAAACATAGACTGTACTGGGACTGAAATTTTGCCGTACAGTTACACTTTGTGTTACCTTGCAGCAGCAGTAGTCTGTGTTCTTTCCTGCTTTGGTGTGTATATTACTGCATCTGACATGGTCACAAGAAAATATATATTTACAGCTTTAAGTAGTCTGCTTTCATGTAGACCTTCTGAGCTGCATATCTTCTCATGAGTAATGTATTTAAATTTAAACCAAGGCTGCTGTTCATTTTTTATTCTTCAGATATTTTATCCCATTTTGTACATGCACATCTTGCAGACATTCAGGGGGAATCTATCTTAAGCAGTTTATTGAATGAATACTTCAAAAGCCTCTTTGTGCATATATTTGTGACTTTGTCTTGTTCTGCTGCTGAATGCCAGGAAGTGTAGAGACGTTTTCCCTTTTCCTAATAACTTTTATTTGTAGTACAGTGTTACAACCCATGCTATGACAAATAACTTTTTTTTTGCTAGTATGATTAACATGGTGTTGTCTAATCCATGGTTACTGAAGCTGTTCTAAGAGTACTGATTCAGAATATAACAGTATGGGGAGTGGGGTGGGAGGTGAGACTTGCAGCAGTATTGTGTAGCAGATACTGGCCTTGGAAAAAAGTTGCACTCCACACCATCAGAAAGTCAAAAATATCAATTTGTCAGGCATAATCATATAAAGAAAAATTGATTTATAATGTCTGCAGCATTTTTACGATGGTCATGTATGCTGGCAATCAATAGAAAAGAGATGTGAAATGACCTTCTCACTGCTACTATGTGAAAAGCATCCAGAGCAAGCTATGCTGGAGTCCAAGAGCAAGGCAGCGATCAGCTGGTGGAAGAAGGAACTACAGATGTTTGGTTACAGTGAGTTTCACAATGGAAGGGATTGTGGTTGAGATTAAACAGTTAATCCCAAGCTCAGCAATTCACTGTTTCTCTTTTTTTTTTCTATGTGCTTTCTGCTGCTTTGACTGCTGACCATCAAGACCTGCCCCCATCTGTCACATTCCATTTATTCCCCAGCTTCAAGACTTTTAGTCTTTGTCAGGCCAAGGGGTGTTCAGAGCAGGACATCACTTAAGCAGCCACAGGGCGTTTTTGTGCCCTCTCTGGCATCCCAGCAGTGAAGGTATTTGTAATGTCCCTAATCTCACACCAGGGCAGAGGTGGACATGTAATCTACACTACAGCAGAGGCCCACAGTGCCTTCCCTATGCAAATGCTCACTTCTTCACACCAGTGTAATAGCTGTCATGGAGCAGTGGCTTGCTTAGCCTAGCTTCCATCCCACAGGCTGCTGTATTCATTTCCATACCTTTTTCCATTCCAAGGGATTATGGCAGTGGACGACCTTCTCCACCCCACTCTCTTCCCCAGGATGGATACAGCCATCCACCCCTACTAAGTCCATCATGATCCCAGGCAATGAACTGAACCTGAGTCATGTGTGCTCTAGTCAGGATTTTATCCTTCCTTATATGCCACCAGAGCTGGCATATTCATGGACTATCAGGGATGGATAAGTAGACCCAGCTCTAGTGGAGTATTCTGAAAGTATCCTTGCCCTGCAAGGATGTATGCAAGGTATTCATTGGCAGCTATCTAAGGATAAATCAAGACTCAAATCACTGAAACCAGGCTGATGGATATGGATGATCACACTTGCTGAAAGAATATTTGTCTGGTTAGAGATGCCAGGGTGAAAAGAATCAGAAAAGCATTTTTTTAATCCTTGCTGGCTGAATGGATTGGACTTCCTGAATATGTAGTGGCTATCCAGTGGAAGTATGTAATACTTGAGCCCATTTCAAGCAACAGCTGAAAGCAGCTTAGGCATATTTGGTCCATTTTGCTACATAGTCACTTGTGGAAGATGTTGGACTTGATGTAAAGAACATGAAAGCTGCTAAAATATAAGGATCAATCTATATTTTTATTGAAAGGGATTACTCCAGAGTCCCAGGTGAGGAAGAAACAGTTTACTCCCACATTTAGACTCTGCTATAGCAAGAAATTAAAGTCTGGGCTAGTGTGTGCAGCTGTTTTAAGTTGTTGATGCCATCAAGTGCAGAAGCCATTCTGTAAGCACATGAAGTGGATATGGTACAGTCATTGGAGCATGGTGTGATCCCTTCTGCAAGATTGGTATCTGACATTGGTGTGGCTGTGGAACCCACCCACATAAAGTAGAATGTGCCCTAACCATTTACCTGTTCTTTCAAAATGGGCATTTTGAGGCAAAAAGGCTGCACTATCACAGCGTTCATCTGTGGCAGTGAGATGGCTGTGGAGGGCCTGTTGCAGGGACTGAAAAGTGTAATAAGGTTAACATAAGAGTGTTTGATAGTTGAAAGCAGTGACTGTTATGAACTACATTACACTCATCGTATATATTTTGGGTACTGTTGTCCTTGCATACTGTTTGTTATTGAGATGCTGGGACTATATCTTCTTGAGTGCAGACCTACGAACAAAGTGGAGCTTTAAGAGCTGGGCTAAGCTGAGAGGGTCTGCTTGTAAAAGTGTAAGGAGTGGAGATTTGCTGAAGCGTTGTAGTGGAAGTAGCCTTTACAGTTGCTGCACTGTTCATGGCTGTTATAGCACAAGGCATAGCTCTATTGGCTGTTTATATTAGTATTATGGTAGACCAATAGATAAATATTTGGGTAGGTTTTGATTTGGGAATTGTCACCAAAAATGTTGGTCAACACAAGATGGCCATCAGAGAGGTCGCTGCTGTAGTATGAGTAACCATGGCAATTAGCCTCAAGCAGACATCTGCCTTCTGGTATGACTTTAAGACCTTATTGGACATCCCGAGTCTGAGCTGGACTCTGCCCAACACTTTAAACAGTACATGCCTAAAAATGTCAGCAGCTTGTACTTTTTTTTTTTTTTTTTTTTTGTCTTTAGGAATTAATTGACTGTTTATTGGTTCCTTTCTAAGTGAGTGACCGTGAAAACATACCTAGCTTAGGAATCTTTTTCTTTTTTCTGTAATTAGAACAGAGGGATGTCCTTCAAGGATGCATCTGCAGTCCTTACAAATGGGTTGTCCTGTCGTCAGGCAGCCCTTCGGTCGGCCGGATTCCAAAGTCTGGGTCCGGCTTCGGCTGGTGTCGCACTTCACCCGACGTCATTGCGGCAGTTATTCGGGTATAAAGGCATCAGCCGACGCCATTTTCCTCAGTCTTTCTTGCCGCGTGGCGCCCGAAGCAGAAGCTGTTTGCAAGTGCCGGTCGGTCAGATCCAGAGATTACTACTACCGAATACTACTTCGAAGACTTCTATAAAGCTAAGTACCCCGTTGGGGACTCTTTCTTGCCTCAGCCGATGTCAGAGAAAGTTAATAACTGTTTATCTTGTGGGAAACAAATACCTCATAAAGATTTCCACTCCTATTGCATACATTGTTTAGGCCCAGACCAAGACGTAGCAGCTTGTCTAGCCTGTGCTTCTTTTAACCAGCGGACGCTTAGACGTCGCTCGGACTTTGCTGAACAGATTTTCGGCTCCGATTTTGCCTACATTATGCCGTCGGATCCTCCGACTACGCAAATAACTAAAAAACGCAAAGAAAAGGACCGACACTCGCGGTCCGTGGTTTCGGCTGAAACCGCGGTTAAGCAATCCACGAGTGTCTCTGTTTCGGCCGAAACCGAGCAAGCTGTTCTTTCTTCAGCCGATAACTTGCCTTCTACCGAGGCCTCTTCTATTCTGGTAGAAACGGCTTCTGAAATCCAGCCTTCTGTTGCGATTTCACAGGATTTATCAGACACCATTCCACTAGATATTTCTTCTCCTGCACGTGGAGCTGCTAGGCCTCCTCCAGCTATGTCTATTAAGGCCTTTGCCAGGGCTAAAGCAGCCAAAACTTCCAAATCTGTGCCTGCCAAGCCCCCCTCTCACAGGCCCAGCACCAGCTCCCATATGCTTTCTTTGGCACAGGATCTCATCACTTTAATCCGTGGATCCCAGCCTCATCCAGACAGGGCCTCTCTCCCTCCTCCAGAAAAGAGGCCTAGAGCAGAGCCCCCTGAGCCAGTAGCCACAGATGATTCTTCTGATGATTCAGAATATTCAGATCCTCCTGAGGCTTCTTATTCTCCTTACGAAGACTCCGATGCTGAGGAGTCCATCCCTTCAGCCTCTCCTCCTGAGGAATTTTCCTTTGGGGAAACCTTGCATGCTATGAGGGAACAATTTCAGTGGCAGGGCCAAGATTTCTCAGACTCAAGAAAAAGGCTTAGAACCTTTCTACACTTACCACAGCATAGGCCTTTAGCTATTCCTCCAGTACTATCTGTTGTTGATGATGCATTTAATGATGCTTGCACTTCTCCTGATACTTTACCTCCGTCTCCTGCTAAACCAGATAGGTACTACAGGGTCCCGGACACTCATCACCACTTATATAAGGCCCCTTTTGCAGATCCAGAGACTATCTCCCAGGGCCCTAAAGCTGTAGCAGCTACTTCTTCTAAAAACCCCCTCCCCTCTGAAAGGGAATCCAGGTCCTTAGAGAGATGGGGTAAAAAAGTTTACACCTCTGCTACTTTGTCAGCTAGAGCTTTGAACTGCCAATTTCATATGATTCAATATCAAGAGTTTATGCTTGACCAGTTGACTAAAAAGCTGTCCTCTGAAGAATCTTTAGATAAAAAGTATGTTCAAGAAATGTTACATAACATACAGCAGATCAGTAACCATTCTTTAAAATGTGGCTATGATGCACTGGAGGCTTCCTTTAGATCAGCCATGACTGGCACAGTTATCAGGAGGCATGCATGGTTGAAAGAACAGGCATTACCAGACCATGTCAAATCTAAGCTTTTGGATGCACCTATGGACAAGGTCAATTTATTTGGTGCCCCCGCACAGCAGGTTCTGAAAAAGATGGAAGAGAAAGCAAAATCTGTGCAAACAGTAAAAGATTTCTTACAGGTTCAACCTCCAAGGTTTAGCAGGAATTGGCCCTCCAAGAATTGGTCCTTTCCGGAGTCCTCTAAGGCACAAAGAGGCAGGAATAGGCGCTCTAGAGGCAGAAACCAATCCAGAGGTGCCTACAGGGTTCGCCAGTGGCAGGGTAACAACCAACGAGGCACGGATACAGCCACCACCACTACAACAACTCAATCACAGTGACTTGGCGGTGGCACCGCCTACCAGGGAACAACTAGAAGCACCCTTAGGCGGAAAGCTAACCTTATTTTCAAGAAACTGGCACTGCATTACAAGAGAAAAATGGATTTTGCAAACTATAGACCAAGGTTACAGGTTCCATTTCCATACTCTACCAGGAAAGAGAGGAATGCCAAACCTACCACCTTCTCAAAGGGCAGAAGCTCTAAAACAAATATCTCAATTATTAAGAATGAGAGCTGTGGAAAAAGTACCATCTATGGAGCAAGGGAAGGGATTTTACTCCAGGCTCTTCCTGGTACCAAGAAAAGAAAACAAATGGAGGCCTATTCTAGATCTGTCCGCTCTAAACACATTCCTCATTGTTCCAAAATTCAAAATGCTGACTCTACAGCAGCTTCTTCCCATGCTGGGCAAGGAGTCTTGGCTGGTAACTCTAGATCTCAAGGAGGCATACCTGCACGTCCCCATAAGACCAATTTGCAGAAGATACCTCAGATTTCTTGCAGGATCAGAGCATTATCAATTCTCAGTATTGCCCTTTGGCTTATCTACTGCGCCCAGAGTGTTCACGAAATGCCTGGCATCAGTAATCGCTCATTGCAGACTTCAGGGAATTCAAATCTATCCCTACCTGGACGACTGCCTGATACAAGCGGACAACAAAAACAAATTAACAGAAGACTTACAAAGAGTCATCTACCTGCTACAAGCCCTGGGATACACAGTCAATACAAAAAAAGTCAAGGCTGATTCCATCCCAAATAATAACCTTTCTGGGTGCAGAACTGGACACATCAAAACAAATGGCATTTCTAACTGCAGAAAAGAAAGAACAACTTCCTCTCTATTTCTTGGCATTAACAAAGCAGAGCCATCTAACTGCAAGAAAAGTGCTACAAGCTCTAGGCTTCATGGCATCCTGCATAATTCTGGTCCCTCATGCCAGGCTTCATATGAGAAAGCTACAGTGGTACCTAAAGAATTTGTGGTCTCAGCACAAGCACAGCCTGGAAACCAAAATTCCAATGATCCCATGCCTGAAGCAAGAGTTCTTATGGTGGGCTCAGGCCTGTCAATCAAACACAGGACTGCCCTTCAGCAAAAGTCATCCAAGACAAACTATCACGACAGATGCCTCAGACCTCGGTTGGGGGCACACATGATGGACAAGTGCATTCAAGGCCTATGGACTCAAGACCAACTGCATCTGCACATAAATCTAAAAGAAATGATGGCAGTAAAATTGGCAATCCAGGCATTCAGACCTCTTCTCCACGAAGGCCAGCTGTTGATAAGGACAGACAACACCACAGTTATGTGGTACATCAACAAACAGGGAGGCACACACTTATACCCCCTATGCCGGCTGGCACTAGACCTATGGGATGTGGCTCTGAGTTACAACCTTCAGTTACAGGCAATTTATGTACCAGGGAAGGAAAACATTCTAGCAGACATATTAAGCAGAACTACAACAGATGCTCACGAATGGATGCTGCATCCGGACATCTTCAAAGCCATCACAAGAAAATGGGGATTACCACAAATAGACTTGTTTGCATCCCCATACAATCACCAGTTGAAGAAATTCTGCACAAGGACTTACCATCCACTTGCTTGGAAGGTGGACTCCCTATCCTTCAGTTGGAAAAGCCTGACAGCATACGCATTCCCACCACTTCCTTTGATGCACAAGGTGCTTCTCAAGATCAAAGAGGAACGTCCGAGGATCATTCTGATAGCCCCAGACTGGCCAAGACAACATTGGTACCCACTGCTGAGGAGCATGTCCCGGGAACAAATATGGAAACTACCCCTGATCCCATTACTGCTGACACAGAACAACTACAACATTCTGCATCCAAGCCTAAAAACTCTGCAGCTAACTGCCTGGAACATTACATGACAGAAATTAACCCGAATTTATCCCAAAAGGTTAAGGACATAATCCTGGAGGCTCGTAGACCTTCAACAAGAAAGAATTATGCAGCAAAATGGAAAAGATATCTCATCTGGAGTGCTGCAAAAGGGCAAGATGTGACACTGGTGAACATAGCCAACATCCTGGAGTACTTGGCTGAGCTCTTCCACACAGGCCTGTCCTATTCCTCCATCAAGATACATGCATCAGCTATTTCAGCACAATACAGCTTGGATCCTCCTGTCTTCTCGCATCCTCTGCTCAGACAGTTTCTCAGGGGAATTAAAAATGTAAAACCTCCCAGGAAACCTCCATTGCCAGCATGGGACTTGAACTTTGTGCTAGAAAAACTGACTCTACCTCCTTTCGAGCCAGCAGCTACAGCAGATTTGCAATACTTATCCTGGAAGACTGCCTTCCTGCTGGCAATAACTTCAGCAATAAGGGTTTCTGAACTACAAGCATTAATGGCAGTATAACCCTTCCTGATCTTCCATCAAGATAGAGTGTCCATGAGAACAAATCCTACATTTATGCCTAAGGTGGTATCCAGAGTCTCTTTAAATCAGGCTATCCACCTTCCTACATTCTTCCCCAATCCACAGAACAGGGGGGAAAAGCCCTTACATACCTTGGATGTACACAGGCAATTACGCTACTACCTGGACAGGACAAAAAACAATAGAAAAACTGACCAGCTTCTGGTAGCTTATGCAACAGGAAAGGAAGGAAAACCAATTTCTAAACAGACAATCTCCAAATGGATAGGAAATTGCATTAGACTTTGTTACTCCTACCATGGAAAGAAAACTCCAGAGAACATCAGGCCTCACTCCACAAGGGCCACAGCCACTACCACAGCTTTCTTACGAGGAGTGGCTACCAAGGACATTATAGAGGCTGCTACTTGGACCTCCGTGCATACATTTGCCAAACATTATAACTTACCTCTATACTCTAGATTCTGTGCTGGCTTTGCCACTGCTGTTTTGCAAGGGATCCTGACTACACCATAATCTATTCTCATTTCCTCCTCCCCTAGTTTAGCTATGGTATTCTACCCATTTGTAAGGACTGCAGATGCATCCTTGAAGGACATAGTACAGTTTTGTACCTACCATAAATGTAGATGTCCGAGAGGAATGCATCTGCAGTCAGGATTACCCACCCTCCTTCCCCTCTGAGGTACTCCTAGGGTACTTACCAATCTTCAGCTAGCTTGGGGGGGATCTATTATGGTGTATTTGTTTGTATATATGTGCATACATGTTTATTTTGTGTGTTTGCTCTCTACTATTTGGAAACTTTGGCATTTATCCAAATTTAGCCTACCAAGAGGGCACCTGGCATCTGGGGCAAGAAACACTGAGGAAAATGGCGTTGGCTGATGCCTTTATACCCGAATAACTGCCGCAATGACGTCGGGTGAAGTGCGACACCAGCCGAAGCCAGACCCAGACTTTGGAATCCGGCCGACCGAAGGGCTGCCTGACGACAGGACAACCCATTTGTAAGGACTGCAGATGCATTCCTCTCGGACATCTACATTTATGGTAGGTACAAAACTGTACTTTTTTTTTTATTGGGTTTGCATAGTTTGCTGCTTTCTGAAGTCCTTGACATCCCTTGAAAAGTGTCCCAACCAATGTGCCTGTGGTAGAAAGGTTTTACCTAAGGAATAGCACTTAGAGTGCACTTTTTGTTTGGTAGGTAACCACTGTGTTCTCCTATGAGGAGTGTGTAACATTTAATAAAACTATACTGCTTCAAAGTTTAAAGGCCGAATCAAGCTCAGAAAGTTAGTGGTGTTTGTACAATAGACATCCTCGAATTTTGGGGGAATCAGTTACCCATGTCCAAACAAAAGTATTTTTGACAAAGGAAAACTGACTCAGAAAAATAAATGCCTAAAACAAGTGGTATCTTAAGCAGGCAGGAGTGCATTTCTGCTGAGGACTAAGGACAGAGGCTCAGGTGTTACATTGTCGTCCACTTCATATCCTATGACCTATGTTTACTGCATCCCTGCCTTTCTTGACCTCTTTCTGAGGCTGACAGCGGGATTATATTTTGCATGGTCATCCAGATGTTTAGGTAGGTGAGCATGATCTCTGTGCCAGATGCATGTTTCTACCACCTGTGTCAGTCATTTTTCTTTTGTAGTTTTTTTTTTTTTTTTTTTTCTTCATTAAAAGATGGTCCCCCAAATGTCCCATTTGTTCTCATGCAGCAGTCTCTGGAGAGCTCTTGGCTCATACAGATTTCATGCTGGCCTCTTTTCTAAGAGGAAGAACCTCCTGTTTTCTTCCGGGTTCAAATGCCTGAAGGCCAGGCACCCACCCCACTGACATCTTTTCCCGGTTTCTTCTGTTTTTGCTTACTGAAAGTTTGCAGAGAAGTATGTGGCCACTTGGCATAGAATTAACCCCCAAGCAACACTGTCTTAGGTACTGTGGACAAATCACCCAATAAAGGGCCATTATGTTCTATGGTCATGTAAAGTATATCTTTCAGTTTAGAAAAAAATCACACATAAAGATCCAATTAAAATAAAGGACTGAATAGTATAGTTGAAAAGACAGACTAATAATACATCCTTGGGAAGGTAACTGTGATTGTGCTCTACATTGCAGACAGCTTAAGCTAACATGAACAAGTGCTGTTTTAGGAAAAGATTGCAGATCTGTGCTGACGGAAGTGTTTTTGAACAAGTTCGTGGCTGGTACAACATGCAAGGGATTCAACTGAAATATGTTAAGAGGAAGCAAGAAGCAGTTTTTACAGGAAAAAATGAAGGGTTTCATCTATGTAGATAAGTGTGTACAGCTTTAAGAAGCTTTCTAGGGGATTGCACAAGTGTATAAATGCTGAGCACAAGCGAACCTGATTGCCATTTTGTAGTAAGCTGTTGAGATGTAAGCATGTATGTTTCTGTAGTCTGTCAGTTAATCACTTCATTTATATTTTGTAAAGCTACAATCCATCCTGGTGTGCTTTTATGTAATAAAGGATATAAATGAACTACCCCGCCTGTTCATCATCTATATTAAGAGGGACAAGTGACATGCTGTCAGAAGTGACATATCTAAAAGGTCATGGTGTCAGAAGAGGTGCATCTAAAACGGTTATGGGACCAGAAGGGAAGCCAGATTTTTCAGTTTGAGACCAAGAGACACTCAGTTAACTCTGGAAGAATATATAGGAGTGAATCATCTCTACTGCACGTATAACTCGCAAAACAGGTCAGAAACGAATTTCGGGTATTAAAAAAATTACTCAAGCTATTTCTTATTCGCAAAATATGAAATGAGACATTCAGAATGCTCTAAATGAATTTCTAAGTAATAGAAATAGCCAATACTGTGGTATATTAGCAGAAATATTCAAAATAACTATGGAAAATGTTTAAAATAAAGTCTGAATTGCATAAAACGAATAAAATAAGAGAAACATATTTTTTGCCAAGCATTACTCTTTGGCATCAGTCAAAGCTATTAGAGTAGTCTGAAGGGTATAAAGTGTTTGCATGTTTGGTTAGTTTTATAGTACAGTTATTTTGTAAAATATAGCCATTACAGAGCATATTTCGCAAAGTAAAGCATTTTGAAGAGTTTTAGTACTGCGGTGGTGGTGCTGCGGTAGCATTGTCGCCTCACAGTTAAGACGTTGCCCGTTCGATTCTCAGAGCGTCTTCTGTGTGGCGACATACGTGAATGGGTGTTCCTTCATTGAAGGTTGTGCATTAGGCCTGGCAAGCCAGCACGTAAAAAAAATCTACTGCCAATCGTTAGCGGACCGGAGTTCCGCTGTGGTGACCCCTAACCGGGAAAAGCCGAAAGACACAACAACATTATGCATTTGAATGTTATTACAAGTTCTGGCTGTGTGCATGTTCATATATAATTACAAGAGCTATATTTTCAGTGTATGCCCAAACACATAATTTGTTGGCATGGCAAATGGATTTTGAAAACCAAATCCACTTGTGTTTGACAATAATATTGCAGAGAACTGGAGAGTGTTTGACAAGAGTACAATATTTTCATACAGACTTCATTTTCTAAGATGACTGTACAAAGGCATTTATTCTGCTTAATTTAGTTGGTTCAGAAGCCATAGAAAGGGAGCGTTCATTTGTGTATGCACTTGCTGTCTTTGCAAGAGAGGGGGGACCATCATATAGCTGTACTGGCTGAGACAAGGTAGGATCCAAAGTGCTTGAAATGTAAATTTAGAGAAATGTGTAACCCTCCAAACAAATGTTACAATGGAAAGGCACTTATTTTATACAAGGAATCAAACGCTGAGCAAAACTTTTGCAGCATATATAACTGACTTGAGAAACAATACCAAAATGTGCAGATTGTATGACTTAAGGGGGGGTGAGTTGATTTAAGACAGACTTGTATATGGTATTAAAGATGATGCTGTGAGAAAAATGTTGCTTTGTGACAGTGATTTAACTTTGAATAAGGCCATTAAGATTTGTCGCATATGAGCTTACAGAAAAGCACACAGATATGCTTATAAATGAGAGATGCATGCTTCCAGTAACTTCTAAGGCCTATGTTGATAGTATGCAGCACATGGCTAACAGAAACAGGTCCAAGCACATGGCTGTAACTGTAAACCCTGCAACACTCACAAGAAAACCCTGAAGTAGCTTTCTCCTAAGTTCTAAGGCATGCTTTGGAAACTGCAGTCTTAGTGAAGCATAAGAGTGAATTAGCAAACTCAAAGCATGTGCCTATACCCAGTTTCATAGCCAACTGTCGTAATTGTGGCTGCAGGTCATGTGATGTGTTGTAGGTGTATTTAAATTGAATTTTAATTGTGCCTTGTGTTAATCATTGAAGAAGGGAGTTATCCCGAAAGCTCTGTGTTTGATAAAGGTGTTTTGCTTTTACTCAACTGTGTTCGTGTGTTTTGCTCTTCAGTAACTTTGGCAGCAGTGATTTTCGTAATTGTGTGGAAGTCATGAGCCTAAAAGGGAAAAATGCTTAGCTTTTGGTCAGCAATGACACAAATGCAATAAGTGGAATCATTTCAAAAAGGTTTTGTAAATCAAAAGGCACACATCCTTTTAAGGGAACATTCAAAGAAACAAGTTGATCATTTAGAAAGCTGCAACCCTACTCTTTATGTTGATGGGGTGTCAGTGCTTCATGAAACAGTCAATGCAGTACATTTATGGGCAAATAATTAAGTGTTTTGTACTGATCTGATAAATGGAAAACCCAAAGAGCTCAAAGTTGACACAGATTCAAAGTGCAATGTTATATCTGCAGAAACATTTGCTAGAGTATGTGCTGGTGAGAAGCTTGATTTGACAAAGTGTGTGAAGCTTGTTGCTTATGGTGTTGAAGAGATTCGAACTGAAGGCTCAGTAATACTTTCATGTTGCTCTGCTGGGAGAAGCTACGACTTATTTTATGTGGTCAAAAGGCACGTCCAGTCATTATTAGGGCTCCGATACAGTTTGAGCATAGGACTGCTTTCATTTAATAAGGAAGTCCATCATGTTAGCTTTTCTAATTTCACCCAGTATATTTTTTCTACCTATGCTGATCTTTTTGAAGTCAAACTAAGCAAGCTTCCAGTTGTGTATTCCATGAAGTTAGACCCAGATGTCAGCCCAGTTGTCAAACCAGCCCAGAAAGTTCCAGTAGCTATGCAGTACAGATTCAAAGCTGAGCTACACAAAATGGTGCAGCAAGGTGTAATTTGTCCAGTTGATGAACAGACTTAATGGGTATCTTCCATGGTGGTAGCTCATAATAAAGCTC
This sequence comes from Protopterus annectens, assembly GCF_019279795.1. Classification (NCBI taxonomy): domain Eukaryota; kingdom Metazoa; phylum Chordata; order Ceratodontiformes; family Protopteridae; genus Protopterus; species Protopterus annectens. The sequence goes on from NC_056739.1 coordinate 1,250,645,706, forward strand.
GGATGATATCAGAATATGTATTGATCCACTAGATTTGAACAAGGTACTAAAAAGACCTCATCATCCAATGCATACAGTCGAAAAAGTCTCAGCTCAGATGCCAAATGCCACTGTTTTTTCTGTCTTGGATGCAAAGAGTTCATTTTGGCAAATTTTGCTTGACAAGAAATCCTTATTGCTTACTACGTTCAGTACTCCTTTTTGGCAGGTAGAGATTTTTGAGAATGCCATTTGGGATAAATTCTGCCAGTGAAGTCTTTCGACGTGCAATAGAGCAATTTTTTTATGGGTACCCCTGTGCTATTATAGTAAATGATATTCTAGTAGGGAGTATGGTGAAGCTGAGCATGACAGAAACCTCGAGAAAGTTGTGGAAAGAGCTCATCAAGTGAATCTTAAGTTGAATCCTCAGAAGTGCAAGTTCAGGTTACAAGAAGTTACTTATGTTGGTCATTTGCTTAACAATTCAGGCTTACGACCAGACCCTTCCAAGCAAACAGCCATTCTTAAGATGCCAGCTCCAGAAAATGTTCAAGCCCTACAACGTTTTCTTGGCATGGTTAACTACCTAGGCAAGTTCATTCCAGCCTTAAGCCAATTAGCAGCACCGTTTAGAGAGCTAACTTGTAAAGATGTACCCTGGTCATGGTTGGAACAGCACTAAAAAGCATTTGATGTCCTGTAACAGAGAATTGCCAGTCCACCAACTCTCGGATACTATGATGTTCATGAACCAGTTACTCTTTCATGTAACGCTTTGAAATTTGGTCTAGGTGCAGTCATTCTTCAAGAGGGTCAACCTGTTGGCTATGTGTCCAGGTCTCTAACCCAAACTGAGAAGCAGTATGCTCGGGTAGAGAAAGAACTTTTGGCAGTTGTGTTTGCATGTTCGAAGTTCCATGATTATCGAAACAGACCACCAACATCTAATCAGCGTTTTGAAAAAGCCTGTGCATTCGACTCCAGCCAGATTGCAATGTATCATGCTGAGATTGCAGAAGTACAATTTCAATCTTGTGTACACGAAAGGAAAACTTCTTTATCTTGCTGATACAGTATCCAGATCACCCAGAAATATCACTGAAGAGCATGAGAATGGGAAACTTGATTTTGAAGTCATAGAAGTGAGAAATTTTTCTTACACTCATCTAGATTACTTTAAAAATCATACAGCCTCAGATCTGTTTTACAAAAGCTCGCCCACTGTATCTGTTGAGGATGGCCGACAACGCAATCTAGTTTACCTTAAAAAGTGCAATCTTATTTTCCATAAAGAGATGAGATTTTGTTTGATAGTGGGATTGTCATGAAAGGTCCAAAAGTCATTGTTCCAAAGTCTTTGCAACAAGAGTATATCACTATCTTGCATCGTGGCCACCCAGGAACCGATACTACAAAAAGGAGGGTGAAAGGACTAGTGTTTTGGCCTTCTGTGCCACAAGACATTGAGACAGCACTTTTATCTTGTTCAGTGTGTGATAGTACAAAGTCACATCAACAGAAGGAATCACTTCAGCTAAGCCAGATTCCTGAACTACCATAGTTCATAGGTTCGTACTAGGCTAACTGCTCCTCTGGGCCATTTTTTTAAGCCTAGCCAATTTATCCCATGTGAGAATCGAACCCTGCACCTTGTGTCTGTAAGGTGAGCACCTTAACCATTATGCTAGCCCCCTGACATTTTCGAGTGGAATGATCAACATTACTTGGTGTTAGTAGACTTTTACTCCAATTGGTTTGAGATTGACCTGCTTCCTAACTTAGCATCCAGTACTGTCATTACTAAAAAGAAGGGTCATTTTGCAGTTCATGGTAGTCCGCACAAAGCTATTTCTGACAGTGGTACACAGCTTACTAGCCAGCAATTCAAAAGATTTGCCAAAGAGTGGGGACTTTACTCATGTTACAAGTAGTACTGCGTATCCGCAGTCAAATGTTTGGCATAACGTGCAGTTCCAAGTGCAAAACAGTTGCGTGAAAAGTCAAAACGAAATAGTGATGTTTTCCTGAATCTCTTGAATCTCAGAAATATTCCTTGTGATAAACATCTTGGTTCACCTGCTCATAGACTTCTTTCGAGACAAACCAGAACTACCTTACCAATCAGCAATAGTTTATTGGTTCCAAGTGCTAAGAATAACAGATCTGTGAAAGCCCATCTGTTAAACGCCTATCCCAGAAGCCTTATTTTGACAAGTCCAGCAAACTGCTCAATCCATTACGTGAAGGAGAGACAGTGAGAATGCAAACGTGCAAAGGTTATGATCATAATTGGAGTCGTGAAGAGTATTTACCCAGAGCCGAGATCGTACATTAATGAATCACAAGGAGTAGAGTTTGGGTGGAATCGGAAACATGTGATGCTAATGTCCGAGCCTGTACAGCACCAAGCCTTTGAGAGTATCTCAGAGTAAGTTGTCCAGCGTTCCAGTTCCTGAGGACGTTCCAGTGCATATCTCTCTTCCTGAGATGAATCCCAAAGTTCCTGATACGAGTTGTTCACTGAAGAATGTCGCTGTTCCTAAACCCAATTCTGCATACTATGTTACTAAATCAGGTCATATTTCCAGACCATGTTTCAGCTACACAGCAACTTAGACATGAACATTGTGTCTGTTTCTAATGTCTATATTATTGCATGTCTTATTCCAATGTCATTTTATTAAGGGCAATCTATTAAGAGGGAGGATGTAGATCAGTGTGTGTGTACAGCTTTAAGAAGCTTTCTAAGGGCTTGCACAAGTGTATAAATACTAAGCATGTGTGAGTCTGACTGCCTTTTTGTAGTAAGCTGTTGAGATGTGAGCATGTATGTCTATGTAGTCTGTCAATCAGTTCATTTATATTTTGTAAAGCTTCTATCCATGCTGATGTGTTTTTATGTAATAAAACATATAAATGTAATACCCTGCCTGTTCATAGGTAGGTACTTGGCTATTGGGCCTAGGGGCCTATACAAGCTTAGCCAAAAAAGTACCCTGGCTTTCACCACCCAAGAAAATCATTTTCCTGTGCCCCTGTCAAGCAGAACCACAGAAGTGATCCCCGGGGTGAATTTCCTATTACCCATCCAATCATCAAGATTTTTCTTGGAGTGCTAATGAGGAGCTCTGTTTGGCATATATAGGTAGTCTGTTCCAGAGTATGGGAAGTGTCTGGGACAGGAATCTATCCCTCCAGCATGTTCTGCTTATTGTGGTGACAAGATTTAGGTCCCTTGTGCGCGTAGCTCGGAAGGATTGGGATTTCTTTAAGTGGAACATGTCCAACAGCTCTGGGTTTGACATAGCTTTGTATGTTAGGCAGAGATCGCCTCTGAGTAGGCGATATGTGACGGAGTAAAGCTAGAGTTTTTTGAGACGGTCTGTGTAAGGCATCTGTTTGAGGCCGGTAATCTTCTTTGTGAGGTATTTTTGTGGCCTTTCCAGTTGTTGTAGATGTCTTGTGAGGTACATACCAAAAGGGGCGTTGTACTCTATAATGGGTCTAATGAGTGATGAGTAGAGGGCAACAATGACCTCTTTTTTCTGTTCAACATCTATATTAAGAGTTATGAGTGACAATCTATGTGGCAACAGAGAAAACAGATGACAAGGACATCTGACATTATAGCACTTTGAATTATAATAAGTACTTTACTATCACTCATTGTAGATGTTTTTAGAGCAGCATAAAAGCTAGTAAAATTAGATAATTAGTAGGCTGTGGCTTAATTAGACAACAAATACATGTGTTGCTTTAGATTTATGCTTGTAGCGGAGAGTTTGATTTTCCATATTGCTTTCATTAACTCATTAACTCCTTGTAGTGACAGTGTGCTTACGTTCACAACTTTAGGAGTTTAAAAAAAACATACCTTGGTGTCTCGTATCTTCTACAGGTGTCAGCAGGACACAGGATCTGAATTGCCTATATACAGTAAGACCTTGTTGTTTGTCTTTTTGGCTTTTCCCGGTTAGGGGTCGCCACAGCGGAACTCCGGTCCACTAATGATTGGCAGTAGAGTTTTTTTATGGTGCTGAGTTGCCAGCCCGACGCCCAACCTTCAGCGAAGGCATGCCCATTCATGCATGTCTTTCGGAGGCCACTCGACCACAGGGAGGACATGCAGACTCCACACAGAAGGCACTCCAGCCGTGAATCAAACAGGAGAACCTCTTGCTGTGAGGCAACAACGCTACAGCTGTACCACCGAGGCTTCTATACACAGTAAGACCTTGTTTGTCTTTTCGGCTTTTCCCGGTTAGGGGTCGCCACATTGGAACTCTGGTCCGCTAATGATTGTAATGATTGGCAGTAGAGTTTTTGTTATGGTTCTGAGTTGCCAGCCCGACGCCCAACCTTCAGCGAAGGCATGCCCATTCACGTATGTCTTTCGGAGGCCACTCTACTGCGGGAAGGACATGCAGACTCCACACAGAAGGCACTCCAGCCATGAATCGAACAGGAGAACCTCTTGCTGTGAGGCAACAACGCTACTGTTGTACCACCGTGGCTTCCTACACAGTAAGACCGTATTATGTTTAATTCTATTGGCTGACAAAAAACATTTACTCAACTGGAAATCAAAATCTAAACCAACTGTATTTGAAGTACTGAATATTGTAAGAGATAAAAGAACTGGAAGTAGGATCTTTAGAAAAGGGAAGGAGCAAATTGCATATAAATGGTATTTGTGGGTACAGTATATGCAGAATAATGTTCAGGACAAGGAGGTTTAAGGGAAGGCAGGAAATGAGTGACTATGTAATGTTGGACTGATTGACAGTTATAAAGAAAGAAAATATATGTAATGCATGTAAATAAAAAAAAAGTTAATATGGTTTGCTTTCCTTTCTTTTCTATTAATGTATGTATGACTTAACACATATGATATGAGGAAACTGCATGTATATAAAAGTAATGAGACCATATTCACAAGTTCATATTTACACACATCACATATATTGTCCTATATTTTATAATCAAAGCAACATTACATACATTGTTCAGTTCCTGCCTTTTCTTAAACATCATTCCTCCTCCAAAATATTTTTCTGCATGTGTTGTTCCCACAGTTTCCATTTTATCCTATGTCATTTGCTCCTACCCATTTCTAAAGATCCTACCTCCATTTCTTTTATCTCCATTACAAAACTCACTGTTTCAAGCATGGTTGGTTTAGACTTCGATTCTCATTCTTATTTTCTTGTAATTTCATTTTTGGCAGCTACCAGATTTAAACTTAACAAGACCTTACTATGTCTGTTCATTTAGTTATTTATTGACATTTGATTACCAGGAAAGTCCGACTAGGTAGAAGCCCATTTTTAGCTGAGGCCCAGGGAGAAAAGCTCGAAATTATTACAGAACATTTCTAGAACAATAATTTTACAATCTTCAAAAGGAAAAAAAAACATCTGCAGTTTAAATAATTTGTAACAAATTACACAAAAAAATTGGTTTAAGAATCAACACAAGTTATATGACAATCATTTAATATTTGTAGAAATTTTAGGAAGTTTGTAGAGAAATTAAAGGTAACTTAGTGTGATACAAACAAGAACTGCAATATGAAGTGAGGGAAAACAGGCTTATAGTATAATTAGAAAGAAAGTCAGGGAAGAAAATTTGATAGCTGTAAGGAAATAGGTGAAGAAGGGAGAGTAAGGATGTATAAGGAATAAAAAAGTACTTGTTCACATTTAGGTATATAGTCTGTCCTGGTTTTGAGCAAGAACAGAGTCAGGTTTTAGCCTGGAAGTCTTTGAGTGGTTTTGAAATATGGTGGGGGAGGGGAGTATAGACCTGATGGATACAGGTAAGGATTTCCAGGCCTTACAAACCTTGTCTAGGCAATTCAGATCTTGTAACCCAGCTCAAAAAATAATTTCCTTAGTTACACTTGTATTCTTGCCCAATATTCCTGACAGAGTATTCCGTAGGGAATTTTTAGAGTCTCCCAACTCATTACAGTCTGAAAGCATATGCTCCTGGGTACCTTTTTCTTCCCCATTACAACTCCAACATTTGCCATCTACCCGAAGAAAAATTCTTTGGAGTCTGCTTGGGGTATAAAAGTACCTTTACAAACACTTCCATGCAAACATCCTAAATCTTCTAGACTGTGTTGCATATTTGGGAGTCATATACATGTCCTCCCATTCGTTCTTTGTAAATTGCTTGTCTAATCTCTTTTCCCAATCTTTTCTGACCTCCACTGATTGATTCCTATAGTTACGTGCAATATTTTATATGTCCTGTGAATTCTCCCTTTTTAACATGGGGCTTTTGTTCTAGATTCAATTAAAAGTTTAATCAGAGCAGGTCTTTCACTTAGGATTCCCCTATCCTTTTCTCTTTACCTTTACTCTGATGTCAATCCCTGATAGGGAAAATGTGTGTGTTTGTCTTAAGCGATAATTTAATAAAGGCGTAAGAAAAAAAGATAATTAATAAATAGGAAGAGAAAGGGAAAGATTGGAGTAATTTTAAACAGATTAATCCACCTATACTCTGATGTAGAATAGGAGTTGCCCTGCAAACAATGGCCTTTTTACAAAAAAAAAAAATAAAAAACAGTGTAAACTTTTCCATTTTAAGCATTGGAGACTTAAAATGATGTGGAGAGGTGAAAGTGCAAGTGCAAAGCCTAATGGAGTTGGTAAGGTGAGGGGAGTCACGTTCCTCTCTAGATACTAGCATCAGTACTTTGTCAGCAATACCCACCCCCTATTCCTTGTCCCCTCCTCCCAATTCTGGCTGGAAGGCTTTCTTTGTTGGTCTAGACCAACACTGGACAAATACCATCAAGTAACATTTAGGTTTAATCTTTCCCTTCCTTAGCATTTCATCCACACTGAATGGGAAGAGCTACCATAGCCACATTTAATTCAACATCTACAATGTTGGGGCCATAAAGAGGGTCCCCCCCGTAAGAACATGGCAACAAATTTCCCTTCAGCTTGATTTTGGTCTCAAAGAAGGACTAGTCCTTGGAGACCCACTTTAAATATATCCATGATGAGCAACTTTTTAGGATTAACCAAGTTTAGAATATTTACTTTATATGCATTGTTCCAACTGCATTTGCCTCAGGCTTTTTAGTGGCCCTGTATTTGAAAGATCGCTATCTGCTTATCCCCATCCACAAGAACCACACACATTGCATGAGGGTCAGCGTTGGACAGAAGCATTTCTAGTTCACTTCCTTGTCATTTGGGCTGTCCATGATACTCAGAGTTCATAGGCATATAGTAGGAAATCTGTCTGCAGACCATTACAAGCCTTGTCAAAAACTTCTGTTCAAAAGTTCCCTCCAGCCTCAAGGATGGTGAGACAAGGTAGACTGTTGAAAAGTTTTTGACTGCCCATCCAGTTATTTTTGTTTTACCTCGAATGTGTTGAGGGTACTTCTGAGCTTGTCATGTAATGGATGTTTGCTACAGAGATGAAGGATACATTGGGATATGAAGCTATCGCTCTAACTTGCCTTATTTATCTGCTGGTGAAGGTTTCATTCCTTTAACAGGGTGTTTGAAATACCATTTTTTTCTCTGAAGGAATAAGAGGTCAATGAAGCATGTCTTTCATGGATCAAACAGAGAGAAGGCTGCCAGTCTGTCCTGATACTAATGTTTTTGTGGCCACTGATATTTTTAGTCATACATTTCTGAAGTCTCTCTCAAGTTGAGTGAAATGTTTAGACAAATAGATGCCAAAAAAAGCATTGTATTCAGTAATGGGTCTGACAATGCAAGTAATGGAGAATTAAGACTTCTTTGGATGTAGTGGAGATTTCTTTGGTAATTAGTTGAACTAGAGAGGATTTCTTAACTTCTGCAGAGACAAGTTGGTCTAGCAATAAGGAATTCTCAACAGGAGTGCTTGGGTCTATTACAGTAATTTCTCAAAATGGTTTGTGAAAATGTTTTGTTTACCAAAATGAACGATGCTACATTTTTTCACATTTATTTTGAAATCATTGTCCTTCCAACAATTGTTGCCATGGTCTAACCCATGTTGGGAGTAATTGAGGCAGTGGAAGATTAAGTAATGCACAAATTGCAGTCTGGAAGCATAGATAAACATAGGTCAGGGGTGTTGCCCTGAAGATCTGAGTAACAAATGACAACTAGGAGAGGGACCAACACCAAGCCCTGTGGAACCTCACTAGGAACATTTTTCTTTCAGTAGTGGCACCTGTGACTCTAACCACATCTATCAAGACAAAACTAGTTAGCTATCTACTGCATTATCGTATGTTTAACACTAGTGTTTACCCACGTCAGGACCAAGGAGATCCATACTTAAACCATATATGGATGACTTTCTGACTCAGACCACCTGAAGAGGTTAAATGCAGAGTGAAATGAAATACTTTGTCCATTGCCTGATCAGTCTGAATTTTTACTGAACACACCTAATAAAAGCCTTTTTTATGCAAGATAAAAATCTATGTTTATAGAACAGAGCAAGCAGTTCCTGCCAAAAGAAATGGCCTCCTTACTGGATCACTTCTCAAACTTGGAGCACTTGACAAACCTTATGGGCTGAAATATTCCTGAAGGCAGTAGACTAGATGTCCATTTTCAGTCTTGATGATGCCCCTGGCCAGGATAATCATGAGGAAGAGCCACTGTAATCTGAAAAGCTTTTGAGAGCAATAAAGTCAATAAAATCACCCACTGAACATTTTACTACCCCTAATTCCTTCCTTAAGAGCTGAGTTCAAATGCTGGTCTGTGCAGGTGTTGAAAAATTAGGGGATGGCATTTGTAGTCCTAGAGGGTGCACTGTCTTTCAGAACAGACTCCTTGGATCTGATAGGATACCTGTACTGGCCTCCTTCTCAATGAACATGACAACCAGAACTCTCATTAACCAAAAGGAATGTCCCATCTTGAAGCTTTCAGAACAGTCTAGCATCTCATGGCTGTGAAGGTAATTACACAGTGATTTGGTACATAAAGAAGTTGGAAGGTACATATTCTTTTTGTTCTCCACTTGACCTGCCTGACTGCTCTGCCTTTAGCTAATTGGGCCATTTGTTCTATGGGGAGGGGGTGAAGGTCAGGCATCACTGGGCTAGGTGAGAGTCTTGCAACCCATTTGTATCTTCCCAGCATCCATTAATAGCCCATTCATTTCACCCTCTTGATGAGAATTGGGTGGTAGGGAGCAGGCCAGTTCACCAGTCCAGTGGGACAGCCCAACATCCCTCTTCCCTTGCTGTGTCCCATTTAGCTCCATTTCTGTGCTGTCAGCTGCAAGGTACTTGACTCTGTATACTCTCTCTGTTTACTTGTATGCATCCAGACAGCACGTGCTTAAAAGGCCATGCTCCAAAGATGCAACACCTAGTGCTTCTGTAGTTGTCACCAGCGTGATGTGCCAGGTCCACATCCCTCTACCCAAAAGGGGAGATCACTCACTCCTGTCTTCCTCTGCCAGTTCCTACAGGTACTCAAGCTGCTAAATGAACTTGTATTTCCTGTGTTGTTGTTAGGGATGTATCCCTATTGCCACAAGGCAGGCTGTAGTTACCCATTCTTATCAGATGTAAAAACTTGTGCTGATGGTTTGGCTCATGGCCTCTCGCTTAGGCCTTCAACTGAAGGTATCCAAATCTACTCCAACCTGAATGCAGGAGTGAAGATGAGGAGGCCCAGATCAAGAAACCACAAATGGAAAATGGATCATAGTGTGTTCCAAGACCTGAAAAGGAGACTGGGAATATCAGTAGTAGAATTTATGGTCTTAAGCAGGAAATGCTAGCTAAAGAGGTTCTGATCCACGTAGAGAAGCATGGGCAATAAAAGTATTTTCAAGGTAAACTAGGCTAGGTTGTATTAATGTGGCAATGAACTGTTCCCAAAGCTTCCTGCTTGAGAGTACAATCAGTGTTATCTCTGGACTTAGAATAGTGGATTTAGGCTTGTTTAAAGCTGGTGGTCCATAAGGAGTCTATTTAAAGACCCCCCCCTTGTATATTAACAACTTTCTGTCTGATCTCCCCAGCTGAACGTGACTTTTATGTGAAGAATTTCCTATTTTTAGAAGCTTGGCATTAACACATTAGCCTTGCATTATGATGTACAGAATTGATTCTCCTTATTGTGGCATTTGTTGCTGCAGAACAGTGTGTCTTATTTTATTTATCGGTTATGTAAGCCAACTGGACACAGTTGTCTCGTTCAGGAGTGACCTGGGAGTGCTATCTGGTTGTTCTGAGTCATAAAGTAGGCAAATGGAGATAGACCAAATTAAATCCAGTACTGTGGACTAAAGGTGAGAGCTTATTAACAGCTCAGAGTCTCAATCTTCTGTACAAAACTGCCAGGCTGTCTGAACTCATTAATACTAAGAAATTGGACATGGTGGCATTTGGCATCATCATGAGCTTAAAATGCTAGATCCATCAAGATCTTAGAGGTACTTGACTCTGTTTTACAGGCCCTGCATTATAGATACCTTACTTACTGTGTGTGTGTGTGTGTGTGTGTGTGTGTGTGTGTGTGTGTGTGTGTGTGTGTGTGGCTGGACAAGACCCAATCCTTTAAATGTCATGTTGAAACTACTGTCTCTAGATTTTTAATCCACTTAACCTGTGTTACAAATTGGAAAATCTTCTCTTGGCAGAAGAAAGGGAACCATTGTGCGTCAACTTACTGATCCCTGGTCTGGATTGTACCCTTCCTGTAATGCTGCTTCAGTCATTTACAGTACAAGCATACTAATGGCCATAAAAGAAATTTGGCATCTCATTATGATAACAGGTAGTAGAAAGCATATGTGTGTGTGTGCGCTGCTTTACAAACTCAAGTGACTAGCTGTTAGTGGCAGAATCAAATTGCTCCTTCCTTTCTTAACTTTCAAGTGACGTAAGAGTAAACACCATTTGTTCTGTGCTGAGGAGTAGACATACCTATCCCTACTCACTCAGATCATAGGATCAAGAGGCTGTGACTCTACTTTGGCCCTCATTTGTGTTTACAGTAGAAAAAAAAATTCTTAAAATCTTACCAGCTTGTTGCAATAGTCTAGCCCCCAAAATTCATAACAGGAAACTTTTTCCACCTTTCACATTATATAATGGTATTGTATCATGTTCCAATCTGTATTATTTTGAAGGGGCCCCCTCAAAAAGTGTCACTCTGAGACCTGTTTGTTTTATACTTGCAAACGTGTTTGGTAGATACATGTACAAGCTCCTCCTAAGGCAAAAATCTTCCTGATGGTAGTGCCTTCTATATATTGTACTCTGCACCTAGTATACATTTTGAGTCCATATATTCATATAATTGATGTTATCTTTCTGTGTATACTAAGATGCTCTGTTTTCTCCATAATATATTATCAAAATTCTGTTAATTTTTTCTTTGTATGCTTTTGGCCTGAATCATGGCTAAAAATGTGGTCTTTGTGTCAACTGGTCTACTGGTTTAACACATGAATAAATAAAAATAATAAGGAAAGGTGGACCAGTAGTACTTCTACAAATACGTGCTGTTCTTACCCAAGAGAAAAGTGATCGGTGTCTCCAAATCTAAAGAGCCTGAATGGCAACCTGAGTGCTTTCAACCTGGTTTCTTTAAAAGACGCTTTATAAGGGGAAGTGCTGTGCATTTCTACTGGAGATGAGAAAGGCTAGCAGTAGAAAATCCTGTTTTGCCAAATGATATCTTGTGAATCACTCGGCATCCTTCCTGTAAGAGCTGCAAGAGCCAACGGTTTTGCAGTACCATGTGGAATTGCTTTAATATGCTTTAGCCTGCACTTATGTCAAAATGTACTTGTCCATCTTTGCAGAATGCATTTCAGTGGGCCCTCATCAACTCACTCTGCAGTGAAGCAGTTTTTCAAAAAGGTTCTATACATTAAACTGCACAGGAAATGGTGCTGTTGCTATGAAACACAACTTTTCTAGCACAAAATTAAACATCAGCCCTCCTTGAACCCATGTCCTCAGTGACAGGTAAGTTCTGGTGTTGGAGGGTGTTATCCCTTGTTGCAGTTACCTCTATTACCAGAATCTCGGTGCCTTACTCTCTGATGTGTCAAGCCTTACAGTGTCTTGGAACTAATCCACCATCATACCAAACATTGTGTCTGAACTGGCAGCAAATCATGTTGTTCAGCTGCCAGTATTCTGTCCTAACCCACAAAATGGGATGAACGGATAGTGTATCTTCTGAGTGTGCATAAGCAGCTTTGGTATTAATTTTCAAAAACAAAGGAATTCAGATAATCTGAGCAACTGTCGTTATCCTTCATGGCAGGCAAGCAGTAACTGCATTACCTTTTTATGAGCACAATGAAAAGGACTTGACAGTGTCTCTGCGAACTCATTCTAAGAAGAGGGCAGCCATCACAGCTGTATAATACTTGTAACTCTATTTCTTACATGAACACACTGACATGACATCAGAGTTGTACATTCTATGAGAGCAAACCTCTCCTAACAGGAGGGATCCCTAAACTTTTGTGATGAGTATGCTTGTCCTTGTTTTTTTACATACTGTTTGTAAATTCCTGATAGATACAGATATGTATGCCTTACTATGTGCTATGTGCACCTATCACTTTAAAAGTAATAGTTGTAATTTAATTTGTTTCTTTATAAAAAAATGACTGTATTAAAATTGTTCTAGCCTTCTGGCTGCCTCCATTGGCACGCACTTTTGCGAGCAGAGTCCTGCCATTAATTATGCAAGCCTCTTTTAGATTTCAGTTTGTGCTGCAACACTCAGTTTATGAAATTGTTAGTTAAATTAAAATGAATACTTTTCTCCACAGAAGACATCTTGTGGGCTCTCTAGTTGTCATTATTCATCCATGGCTGTCTGCAACACTGAAATCCTGAGAGATTTCCATTATCCAGTCAAATCTAGACTTCCCAATCCTTTATGTAAATGCACCTCATAAAGAACTGCAGAGATGTACACCTTAGATTCTCTTACGGATACTCCTGCTATGAACACAAAGAGCCTTGTGGTGTAAATCAGTTTCTACAAAAAAAACAGGATAGTTTTTGTAGTAGCTACAACATCGTATAGTCAATCAGGTGTTGATCAGAGAACCATCTGTAGAGCAACCATAAGAAGGGAGAGTTGTCAGTACATCTAGTGACTGACAAAAGCTGAATATCTCCAGACTTCAGGAGTTATTACCATTTGTTTTTCAAGTAGCAGTATCCTGTATGATTAGTGTGTGTGTGTGTCTGTGTAAATATATGAAGGGAGTTTGCTATGGGTTGTACTGTCTGAAAGTAAAAAGTTAAATGACCACCCCAATATATATTAATGTATTCATTTGATCAATCTGACATTGGGGATGCACAGCATTAGTAAAGTGGCTGAAATTGCTGGGCATATTTGTGTATGTGGGGAGGTGCAATTAACTGCAGTGTATGCATCTGACAGCAGTGAAATGAGATACATTACTATGGCTATTTTAGTCTGTATTCATTAATTTGATTACAGTCAGACACATGAGATGTACACAGTTAAGTGGTTATAACTGGTGGGTACATCTGTGTGTGTGTGGGGGGGAGTTGTAATTTGTTTCATTGTATGTGCCTAGTAGCGAGCTGAAATATCTTACTGTAGGTACTGTATTTATGTATTATAGTTCATAGGTTCTTACTTGTATAATAGACAAACAACTACCAGGACCTTTATAAGCCCAGCCATGCAGTCCAACCCAGTTGTATCCCAAAGTATTATAGGCTTTTATTAGGAGGGGATATGTTGGTAAGTTTTGACCCCGTGTACAAAAAATGGGAAAAGGGGTTATGGAAAGAAGGAAGGATGTGGGGAGACACTATCATCCCACAAGCTACCTGCATCCAATATGCTGACGACTCCACGATTATTTGCTCAGCATCTACCTCCTCAGAGCTACTCACTCTAACTCAAACCACCTTCAACACTGTAGAAACTTGGTTCACTAGACGGCACCTCCTTCTCAATGCTAAAAAAACAAAACTTCTCCTTTTCAATCCTACCACTCGAGGGTCCCCATTAAATTTCAATATTTTATCTAATGACACCACTGTTATCTCTCCTGACACATCAACTAAACTGCTAGGAATAACCATCGATAACAATCTCACTTTCGATCAACACATCAATAACATCATCAAAACTGTTAATAAAAAAATTGGATCATTATACCGTATCAAACCCTTTCTCACACCTTCTACCAGAGCTACCATTGCCCATTCCCATCTGATTTCTACCCTCTTTTATGCCTCACCTATCTTCACTAACCTTAAGAAGGCCAACCTAAATAAACTAGCAACTTGTTACAATAGCATTGCCCGCTTTGCCACCAGTAACCCTTTCAGAACACATCACTGTCAAAACCTAAAACTCCTAGGCTGGCTGGAGCTACAAAACTGTCTTTTGATATCCCAACTTACCATTGCTCACAAGATACTGTACCAACCTTATAATACCCCTATACTTTCTCAACTTTTAATCCCTTACAATAATCTTACCTCCCTTCGATCTTCTTCTAAACTCATGACCAAATCTGTAAAGTCCCATAACTTAGCTGGTGACTCTCTGTTCTCTAATACTGTAGGAAGGATATGGAATCAGCTACCCACTGATATCACTCTAATCCCCTCCTTACCACTCTTCAAACAAAAAATCAAACTGTACTTCCAAAATCACTGGTTCTGCTCCTGCAGGACTCCTGACTGATCTTCTTCCTTCCCCCTATACTACTAATATCTTTACACTATACTTATTTACTTTACTTCGTCCTTCTTCCTATTGCCCTGCTACTCTCCTCCTATCCTCCTACCCTCTCCTCCTTTTTCTCTCCCCCCTCCTCTTTTCCATCACAATACTCTTTTCCACTCTACACTTTTGCCTCTTTCTCTCTTCTGCCTTTGTATTTCTTCTGTAATTCCTTTCTGAGTCTCCCATTCTACTTTTTTCTCTCCAACGGATTATCAAATATATGTTGCTAATCGTAATTGTTTTGCAATGTTTTACTGAATAATAATATTTTGAGTGTGTTCCTTAGAAATTTATTTTTTTTTTGTGTTACTAAACGTATATTATTTTTGTACTGAATTTATTTTATAATTTGTCTCCTTGTAATTTTGTATCTGTGGAGCTTTTCTCCCCGGGCCTCTACTGAAAATGGACATATATCCAGCTAGACTAGCCCGGTTAACAAATGTAAAATAAATAAATAAATAAAATAAAATAAATGTTAGTTTGGGGATTATGGTATGCATCTGCCAGAGACATAGGGGCCCCACCACAGGGTGAATTCCTGATTTCCCATCCACTGGTCAAGGTTACTGTTAAATAGTGTTAGGGACGGACTGTACTTCACATGCATGTGGAGCCTTTTCCAGAGCATGGGAATCTTCTGAGACACATACCTGTCTCACTTGTATGTTTTATTTATGTCACAAGCAAAATTTAAATCTTTGAATTTAGTGGGTCTGATGCTGTTTTGCAGATCTGCAAAAGGTCCATCAGTACTAGATCTGAGGATGCGTTATATCCAATGTATAGATCCCCTCTCAGTAACCTGTAGACAGAGTATAAAGAGAGGAATTTAAGGTGATTTGTAGAGGACAGTGTGTTTATACCCTGGAATCTCCTGGTAAAAAAACTTCTGTGGGCATTGCAACTATTGTATATGTTTGGTCAGGTAAATGCTGAAGGTGGCATTATACTCCGTGATGAGTCTGATAAGGGACAAATAAAGTGGTACTAGGACTTCTTTGGACCTGGATGCCATACCCTTACTTATAAACTGGGTGACATAGAATTATTTTCTCACTACCTTGGCCATATGCCCATATTCCTGACTACTGGAGCAAATCCTATGGGTATCTTATCAGTGGAGTAATTAGCCTGGGTGACAGTTTTTCTAAAAGGCACTATAATGCATTTCTTGCCATTGAGTTTTGGTTTGTGGTTTTTCACCAGTCATTTGTTTGTGTTGGACCCTCTTATAAAATGTTTGTGTCATGGGGAAATGGGTTCATAGGTTGGTACTGGGCTATCTGCCCGAAGGCATATATTAGCCTGGCCACGTTGTGTGGTATTCACCGCCTCTTTAGTAGTTCCCTAGACCCTTGTACTAGCAGCTAGTACCCTTGGGCCCCTATGTAGTAGTGCTGTTGGTGTGATCTCCGGTGTGAACTTTCTGTTACCCATCCACTCATCAAGGTTCCTCTTGAAGAGTGATAGTGAGGGGCTCTGTCTTATGTAGATTGGGACCCTGTTCCATAGTAAGGGAAGTCTCTGCGAAGGGAATCTATCCCTCCAGCATGTTCTATTCATTGTTGTGTTGAGGTTTATATCCCTAGAGCGTGTAGCTCGAGTAGATTTGGTTTTGCTAAGATGGAGCATGTTCAACAATTCTGGGTTGGACATGGCTCTGTACGTTAGACAGAGATCGCCTCTGAAAAAGCGGTATGCAACAGAGAACAGTCTTAGCTTTTCAATTGTGCTGCATAGGGCAACTGTTTGAGGCCAGTAATCCTCTTGGTTAGGTACCTCTGTAGTCTCTCCAGCTGCTGGAGATGTCTAGCCAGGTACATTCCAATTGGTGCATTGTACTCAATAATGGGTCTGATGAGGGAAGAGTAGAGGGGCACCATTACATCCTTAGATCTTGATGCAGACCCTTTCGTGATCAGATCGGTCACATAGAAGGATTTTCTAACCACTTTGGCAACATGGTTATCAAAGGAAAGCTGGCTATCTACTTGGGTCCCTAGATCCCTTATTTCTTCTTCAGATTTCAGGGGATTACCTCCTATGTTGTAGTTTGCGGGAACTCTGTTTTTTTTTTCCAAAGGGGATTACTACGCATTTTTTTGCATTTAGCTTGAGACCATGTCTTTGACGCCATGCATCAGTGTCATTTAGACCCTTGTTGAGGATCTCCATGTCGGCTGGAGACTCTATTATAGCACCCAGTTTGCAGTCGTCCGCAAACTTAGTCAGTCACAGCCCTTCCGTGCTTGCCTGTACTTGTGAGAAGTATATATCAAACAGGAGAGGCCCCAGGACAGAGCCCTGAGGCGCACCACTTGTTACTGGTCTGGATTCAGACATAGATCCCGCCACTCCTACTTTATGGGATCTGTCTGAGAGCCAGTTTGCGATCCATCTTGTGACCTAAGGGTTTATGCCCAGGCTGGTGAGCTTATCAATAATGCCTGAATGGGGAATGGTGTCAAATGCTTTAGCAAGGTCAAGGTAAGCCGTGTGTACCTCCTTTCCCTTATCTATAGCCTGAGTAACTGTCTCAAAGAAATCCACCAGGTTCAAGAAGCATGATCTGCCCTTGACGAAGCCAAACTGTGTGGGGTCCAGCGACTGGAGGTTCCCAATCTCTTCATTTATGAGTTCTCTTATGGCTCCTAATTTGCAGTCATCTGCAAACTTGGTCAGCCAAAGGACCTCGACATTAGCCTTTAACTCTGAGAAGTAGATGCCAAATAGGAGTGGTCACGGCATGGAGCTCTGAGATGCCCCGCTGGTGACCAGTTTCTTAGTGGAGGTAGTATCACCAATCTAGACTCCCTGGGACCTGTCTTTGAGCCAACTGGCAATTTAGTGAGTTATGTAGGGGTTTATGCCCGGTTTTTGTGAGTTTGTGAACTATATCTGAGTGGGGTATTGTATCAAACTCCTTAGCCAGGACCATGTAGGCGGTATGAATAGTTTTTCTCTCATCCATTGCCTTTCTGACCTTCTCAAAGAAGTCTACCAGGTTTAGTTGGCATAATCTTCCCTTGACAAAGCCAAACTGGGTCAGGTCCATTGTCTGAAGGTTGCCTATGTTTTTGTTAATCATTTTCATGATAATTAGTTCCACGGCTTTGCATATTAGACTAGTCAAACAATAGGTCTGCAGTTTCCAGGCTCAGTTGATGGTCCACCCTTGTGAAGTGGGATGACAGTTGCAGTCCTCTGTTCTTGTGGTACAACGCCTATTTTGAGGCTGTAATTGAAAAGTTACTCAAGTTGTCGTGATAGGCCATGTTTCCAGCTATTTAAGAGGCATCCCAGGATATTATCAGGACCCATGCAGACTGTGTTTTTGACCTCAACGAGCGCTGCCAGGAGTTGCTCCCTGTTAATAGTTGAGAGATTATGCTAGTAGGTATTTCATGGTATGAGTTGGGGGGGTAAAGTTTGAACTGAATTTGTCAGTCATCAAATTCACTGTGTCAGTCTGCTCAGTGAAAGTGGCACCACTGACCAGCAGTTTAGCAAACTGATGTGTGCTACCTTTGTGGTTTCAGACATAGCTATAGAAGGCCTTCTGGTTGTCTTTAGCCTATCTTGACCTCGTAATTGGCCTTGTTGGAATTTATTAGTCCTCTTAGTTTCTTGTTTAGTTTAATTAAAGAGCTCCCGTTATGGGGGTTGCTCAACCTGATTTTAGCCAAGATTTTTTTTTTTGTTATATGCCCTATTAAGTTTACGATTCTACCAGTGTGGTTTGTTTTTAGAACTTGTTTTGGGCTTAATTCTAATAGGTACGGCAACCTCACTACCGCCATTTACATGATTGTACAGGGTCTCTGAAAACAATTCCACATAGGTTGTTGTAAAGTCAGGGATGGGCGATGCATTGAATTCTGGTAAACTATCACTTAATAGGGTGTGGTTTACTTTGGATAAGTTCCTAACTATTACGGAGTTTGCTGGGGTTACTGAGTTGATTTTTACTTTGAAGGAGACAGCTTTTTTTGTCCAAACTCACCAGTGATGATGTGACACTGGGGGGGAACAGTATGTTTGAACCTCTGGTGGGTGTGCGCACTGTCTGTTCAGTGGTATTTATGCTAATAAGGTCCAGGAATCATTGTACCTGCCAGTATGAGGCAGTGTATGTGTCCCAGTCTGTAGGGAGAGTCAGTCTTCCATGAATAGAGTATTTGGTTTAATGGTTAGTGTCTCCTGTAGGTCTAGGTACAAGTTATGTAAATCTAGGGGATATAGAGTGGGACCTATAGCTTGCTAGGATATGGTATGGGGCTTTGTCTATGGTGATTTGCATGTGGATAAATACCAGCGCATCATCTTGTTTAACCACCATAGAATTATGCTTGTTGCTAATGTAGATTGAGACTCCTCCATCTTTTGGCCCTTTCTGTGCAGCTGATGGTCTAAATGTGTGGAAGACACTGAAGCGTTGCACTTCCAGAGTAATTTCTGTGGATTTAAAGCTCATCTTAGTACTAGCACAGATGTCTATATTCTCCAGAGTGAGGAGAGCTTGTAGGTTGTGGTGTTTCTTGTTTAGGCTCCTAACATTGAACAATAACATCTATTTGTTTGTTTGGGTTTTATTTGGTATGCTACTAGGTTTGACAGTTTGGCATTACCTAAAAAAGGCTGTAAAGGGTTTGCTAAAGTTTTAGTAAATATTCAGAAGCTTAGGGGAGACTGATGCAAGCCATCCTTTGCAAAGCAATGTTCTCTGTTAACCATGTTCTCCCATGCTAAAGTTTTAGTAAATATTCAGAAGCTTAGGGGAGACTGATGCAAGCCATCCTTTGCAAAGTAATGTTCTCTGTTAACCATGTTCTCCCATGCTGACAGAAAGATGCAAGAAGCTAAGACAATTATTGAAATCTGTCATCTTTTGTTGATACTAAGGCACTGTCCTTGGTGAAGGTAAAATGCTGCTCAGTGTAAGGCACATACCTGCCTGAGACACCTATTCAGAGATATCAACAATGTCTCTCTTCATATAGTCCAGGGAAATGCATCTCAACTTAATTCTGACATGGAGTGTGATAGAATGATCTGGTACCTGTGGTGTTGTGACTTGAGTGCATCTGTAACTTGGCAGATTCTGGCTTCAGATAAGTTTTTCAGTCTGGTAAGTGGGGCATCTGTCGTTACAATGCAGATGTTCATCGTGCATACAGCTGCAGTCATAACAGATGGGTTATCCTGCCGTCAGGCTGGTCCTCGGTCGGCTGAATTCCAAAGTCTAGGTCCGGCGTCGGTTGTCGTCGCTTCTTCCCTGACGTCAGTGCGGCAGGGGTATAAAAGAGCCAGCCGACACCATCTTCTTCAGTCTTTCTTGCCGCGCGGTGCCCAAAGCAGAAGCAGTTCGCAAGTGCCGGTTGGCCAGCACCTGAGATTTACGAAAATATTTCAGCCGAAGTCTTCTTGAAAGCTAAGTACCCCATTGGGGAAACTTTTCTTGCCTCAGACCGATGTCAGACAAAGTTAATAATTGCATTTCATGTGGGAAGCAAATACTGCATAAGGATTTCCACTCTTTCTGTATTCCTTGCTTAGGCCCAGACCACGACGTCTCGGCCTGCTGTTTTTGTGCTAGATTCAACAAACGCACTATTAAGCGTCGGGCAGAGTTCGCCCATCACTATTTTGGTAAAAAATTTAATTATATTATGTCGTCGGATACTCCAACTCCAGTTTTGGGTAAAAGACGCAAGGATAAGGACCGACATACGAGGTCCGCGACTTCTACTGACACCACGCTAAGGCCGACTACCGGTTATCCGGTTCTCAGCAAGGCGCCTACGCAGCCCCTGACTACCGATGACACTTCATTACCGGTGTCTTCTGTGCCCGAGGTCGCAGGCTCCTCGGCCCCCACTTCGACTACAGATACCGACGCCACTTTTGGCGGGGAAACCCAGAGTTTAGACAGGCCTGCCATTTCTCAAGGTGTCTTCAGGCCTTCCTCCTTCTCTATTAAGGCTTTCACAAAATCTAAAGCAGCCATGAAAACTAAAAAACAAGGACCACAGACCCCTTCTCAAGGCCCCATGCCTAAAAAACAGATGCTCAAAATGGCTGAGGATTTGATTACTCTTATCAGGGGTTCTCAACCCCCATCGGACAAAAGGCCCAGATAAGAGGAAGACTACCCTTCCTCAGATCAAGCCTCTATTACCTCTGAACATTCTGAGGACCAGGAATATACATATTCTCCTTTTGAAGACTCTGATGCAGAGGAGTCTGTTCCCTTGGTCTCCCCCCCTGAAGACTACTCTTTTAGGGGAAACCCTACGTACTTTGAGGGAACACTTTCACTGGGAAGGCCAAGATTACTCAGATTCCAAGAAAAGGCTCAGGGATTTTCTCTTGCTCCCCCAGCATAGGCCTCTGGCTATCCCTCCTGTCTTAGATATATTAGATGATGTGTACACAGAAGCCAGCCTCAACCCAGATTCTTTACCTCCGGCTCCTGTTAAACCTGACAGGTATTACTGGGTTCCAGAGTCACACCAGTTCCTATACAAAAGCCATACTGCTGACCCAGAAACTATTTCACAGGGTCCCAAGGGAATTAAGGCCTCTACTGCTAAAAACCCATTACCTTCAGAGAGAGATTCCAGAGCTTTAGAAAGGTGGGGGAAAAGGTGTATACCTCTGCCACTTTAACCATGAGGGCATTAAACTGTCAGTTCCATATGTTAAAGTATCAACAGTTTTTATTATCTGAATTGAAAAGCAAAATGACACAACGTGAGCAACCAGATTTAAAAGAGTTTGCAGGATTTGTTGCATAGTGCAGAGCAAGTGGGTAAACATACCTTGCAGTGTAGTTTTGATGCTTTAGAGGCCTCATGTAGAGCTGCTGTTACAGGGTCTGTCATACGTAGACATGCTTGGCTCAAAGAACAAGCCTTACCAGATCATGTCAAAGCTAAATTACTAGATGCACCTCTTCAAAAAGATGTATTGTTTGGTGTTAAAGCTGAGGAGGTACTAAAGAAAGTGGAGGAAAAGGCGAGATCAATGCAAACAGTGAAAGATTTCCTGCAGGTACAACCTCCACGTTTCAGCAGAAACTGGCCTTCAAAAAATTGATCCTTTCCAGCCACGGACAGACCTCAAAGAGGCAGATACAGGCACCCGAGAGGTAGAGGGCAATCTCAAGGATCATTCAGAGCCAGGCAATGGCAAGCACCAACCCCAAGAGGTGGAGAAGATAGCTCACAGTCATTCAGAAAGCAGACACAATGACTTTTCCCTTTGCCTGCCAAGCAAAGCTTTAATGGCAGCACCTATAGGCTGAAAACTGGCATTCTCAAAATATTGGCATATTGTCACAAAAGACAAATGGATCCTGGACATTATAGACAGAGGCTACAGATTCCACTTTCACACCCTTCCAAAAATGAGAGGCATGCCAAATCTGCCACAAAATCAAAGGGCAGAGGCACAAAAACAAATTTCAGCTCTCATGGACATGAAAGCTATTCAAGAGGTGCCTGCAAAAGAACAAGGTCAAGGGTTTTATCCCAGACAATTCCTGGTACCAAGGAAGGACAAAGATTGGAGACCTATTTTAGATCTATCCATCCTAAACACATATTTACAGGTACCAAAATTCAAGATGCTCACATTACAGCAGCTTTGTCCCATGCTGGGCAAGGAGTCTTGGCTGGTAACATTGGACCTCAAGGAGGCATACCTGCATGTCCCTATCAGACAAGATTGCAGAAGATACCTCAGATTTCTTGCAGGTTCAACCCATTATCAATTCTCTGCATTGCCCTTTGGCTTATCTACTGCGCCCAGAGTGTTTACGAAATGCCTGGCATCAGTAATTGCCTTCTGCAGACTTCAAGAAATACAAATATACCCATATCTGGACGACTGCCTGATCCAAGCGGACA
This sequence comes from Protopterus annectens, assembly GCF_019279795.1. Lineage (NCBI taxonomy): Eukaryota > Metazoa > Chordata > Ceratodontiformes > Protopteridae > Protopterus > Protopterus annectens. The sequence continues at coordinate 1,250,668,351 of NC_056739.1, forward strand.
GCAAGGACATACTTCTGAAACACCTGGCATTTGTAATAAGACTGTTGAACTTTCTGGGATACACAGTCAACAAAAGGAAATCAAAACTAATACCCTCTCAAACAATAATTCTCCTGGGTGCCAGCTTGAATACAAACACCCAGATGGCTTACCTCACGCCAGACAAACAAGGGCAGCTGTCTCAATACTTCAGCAAAATGGCAACCTTCACCAGGCTGACTGCAAGGAAAGTCCTGCAGGCTCTGGGATTCATGGCATCTTGCATCCTGCTGGTCCCATGTGCAAAGCTGCATATGAGGAAACTTCAATGGTACCTAAAAAACTTATGGTCTAAACACAGCCACAGTTTGGAAACAATTATACCACTCATTCCATGTCTTCAAAAGGAATTTCTGTGGTGGGCTCAAGCATGCCAAAGAAACAAAGGTCTCCCTTTCTGCATACCTCAAGCAAATCAAATCATCACAACAGACGCCTCGACTAAGCCTGGGGGGCGCACATGAAAGATCAGTGCATTCTGGGAAAATGGTCCCAAAAAGAGAACCACCTACACATCAACCAAAAAGAAATGCTAGCAGTGCAAAATGCTATTATGGCCTTCAAAGACCTTCTGCATCCAGGCCAGCTATTGATAAGGACAGACAACACCTCAGTGATGTGGTACATAAACAAACAGGGGGGAACTCATTCATAACCCCTGTGCAGACTAGCCATGACCCTTTGGAACACAGCTCTGGAATTGCAAATCCAACTTCAGGCACAATTCCTGCCAGGGAAGGAAAACACACTGGCAGACAGCCTAAGCAGAAATATGACAGATCCACACGAATGGAAGTTGCATCCTCAAGTTTTCGCAAAGATAACTCAGGCATGGGGACAGCCAGACATAGATCTTTTTGCTACCCACAGAAATTACCAACTGGAAAAATTTTGCTCAAGGACCTATCATCCACAGGCCTGGAAAGTGGACGCACTTTCCTTCAATTGAACGACATTGACAGTCTATGCCTTTCCGCCTCTCCCTCTGCTGCCCAAAGTTCTACTAAAAGCCAGAGCAGAGAGGCCGAAAATGATTCTCATTGCTCCAGACTGGCCAAGACAACACTGGTATCCACTCCTGAAGAGCCTGACGCATTCCCCACCATGGATCCTACCTCTAGTGCCTCTTCTGTTGTCCCAGCACAACTTCAAAACTATTCACAGCCAGCTCAAAACCCTAAATCTAGCTGCATGGAGAATCCCTTGATTTCACAACAAACCCTCCTCTCCAAGGAGGTGCAGGATGTAATCTTGGAGGCCAGAAGACCTTCTACTAGAAAAGCCTACTCCGCCAAATGGAAGCGGTTTTGTGCCTGGAATCAGAAAAAAGGCCAGAATCCTTGGGTAATAAATATACCTTAAATATTACAGTACCTAGCTGAGATGTTAAACAGTGGACTTTCCTTCTTCTCCATCAAAATCCATGCTTCAGCCATTTCTGCACATTACAACACAGATCCTCCTTTATTCTCTCATCCTCTCTTAAGACAGTTCCTCAGAGGGGCTAAGAATATAAAACCCCCAAGGAAACCACCAGTCCCTGCTTGGGACCTCAACTTCATATTGGAAAAACTGACCCTTCCTCCATTTGAACCAGCTGCTTCAACAGAACTACAATATTTGTCATGGAAAACAGCCTTCCTTCTGGCTATCACCTCAGCACGCAGGGTTTCGGAACTACAGGCCCTCATGGCTGTGCAACCTTTCATCATTTTCCATCAGGACAGAGTTTCCTTACGAACCAACCCTACCTTTATGCAAAAGGTAGTATCCAGTGTAGCCTTGAATCAGACTATCCACTTACCTACCTTTTACCCTAACCCACAAAACAAAGGGGAAAGACTACTGCATTCCTTGGACATTCACAGACAACTACATTATTATTTGGACAGGACAAAGCCATTCAGGAAATCCGAGCAACTCTTTGTGTCCTATGCTACAGGTGCTCAAGGAAAGGCCTTCTCCAAACAGACAATCTCAAAATGGGTAGCCCACTGCATACGCTTTTGTTACTCATTTCATGGAAAAGCTGTGCCTTCAAGCATCAGGCCCCACTCCACAAGGGCCACAGCTACCTCTGCAGCTTTCCTCAGGGGTGTTCCTACCAAGGACATTTTGGAAGCAGCCACTTGGAGTTCAGTGCACACTTTCTCCAAACACTATCACCTTCCACTTTACTCAAAATCTAGAGTGGGATTTGCCACAGCTGTCTTGCAGGGCATTCTTGCTCCTCCTAGTTCCACTTAGTGCCTGCCACCCCTACTTAACTTTGGGATTCTACCCATCTGTTATGACTGCAGCTGTATGCACGATGAACATAGTACAGTTTTGTACCTACCATAAATGTAGATGTTCGAGTGCTCATACAGCTGCAGTCCTTGTCCCCCCCCCTCCATCCCCTCTTAGGACAGGCCTTATGACAAACACTTTCTCATACAACCTTTTTGGGGTATTCTTTTATGGTGTATTTGCTTGCAACTACTGTTTTATGATTATTCTATATTGCATGATTACCTAAGTTTATGTTTTGCCTTCCTTCTGGGGGCACCTGACATCTGGGGCAAGAAAAACTGAAGAAGATCGCGTCTGCTGGCTCTTTTATACCCCTGCCGCACTGACGTCAGGGAAGAAGCGACGACAACCGACGCCGGACCTAGACTTTGGAATTCAGCCGACCGAGGACCCGCCTGACGGCAGGATAACCCATCTGTTATGACTGCAGCTGTATGAGCACTCGAACATCTACATTTATGGTAGGCACAAAACTGTACTTTCCTTATGACCAAGGTCCCGGGTAATGTGTTTGCTTCCCTTATAGGCTTTGCTGTTTGAGCTCCCCTGGGTGTTTGAGTATGTGTGGTGTTTAATGTTGCTTTTGGTGATTCATTTGATCACAAGGATGGGAGGTGTACACAGTCAAATTGACTGTAATTGGTGGGCACATCTGTGAGTGTTTACATTTGTGTGGAGTTGCAATGGGTTTCACTGTTGCATCCGACAGCAAAGAGTTGAAATATATTACCGTGGCTATTGTATTCGTTCATGTAATTGTAGCTACATGTCTGGTATGAACAAAGTCAGTAAAGCAGTTATAAGTAAAGGACTCTTTTGTGCATGTGTCTATGGGTCGTGATGTGCATGCCCAATGAATTGCAAGTAAACAGGTGTTATAATGGGTTGCATTACGAGCATCTGGCAGTTGCATGCTGAAATATATTACTTTGGATTTCATTTTTTTTATTCATTCATTTTATCATAGACATCTGAGTCATATCCATTTAATAAACTGTCTGTATTGGTGAGCAAGTATGCATGTGTTGTGTGCATGTGGATTGTAAAGGGTTGCACTATATGCAGGTGACAGCAGCAAGCAGAAATGTATGACTGTGGCTATTCTTAAGTCATTTGATCACAGTCTGATATCAGAGGTACTCACACATTCGGTAATGTAACTGTAATTGGTGGGCACATCTGTATATGTATGTATATGTGCGCTTGCAGGGTTTGCAGTACACTATATGTATCTGACAGCAGCAAGCTGAAAGATGACTGTTAATTCATTTAATCAGAATCTGACATCTGAGGTGTACATAGCCGTAGTACTATAATTGTTGGGCAAGGAGGCTGTCTGTGGATGAAACTGACTTACCTCCTGCAATCATTTGTTCCCAGTTGAATGGTCATTGATCTGGCTTGCAGGGCTCATGTGTCTTTGAGTAAAACAAGCTAAGAAACATTACTGTAACCATCACTTAATTAAATCCGGTCCCAGTATGATATCTAATGCATGCACAAACAGTAAAGTGGCTGTATTGTGTGCTTACTGAGACAGTCTATGAATGAAAGTGATTGACTCCAGCTTCTGTTGTGTCACAGTTAAACAGTCACTAATTTGCCATGATATAGCCCCACCAGTATTCCAGTCATCACTACCCATTCAGTTTATTTCTGCAGCCGCATTCCTTTGAAGTCATCTGCTGCCTTTGATAACTCCTTTAACATGAGTGAAACAAAAACAGTCCAAACTTTGTTCTGAGAAATTCATAGTGCAATATCATAATTACAGAGGTGTTTTACTTTATTGCAAAGTATCACAAACAAATCTCTGCATTTTTCTTTTTTTTTGGGGGGGGGGGCAGACTCTGTGTGCATCTGATTTACAATAGTCATCTGTTTTCTTAAAAAACAGGACCAAGAGTAATCCTGTTTTTTTGTCTTCCTCTCTCTTTTTTTTTCCCTAGGGATGTTAGGAAAAGTGATAGTGAACATACTTGGGTAAGACAAGTAAAGTAAGACATATAACTATGTATATTGAAAGTACACTGTAATTAATATTATTTTTATATTAACAACCATATCTCATGAAAATTATGTTGTGCATTAGGGAGCAAGATAGTATCTGTAAGCTGTCTATATATGGTAGGCATCCACAGTGAAAACATTACTGGGAGATGTAAAGACCTCATGTTACTGAAGAACGATTAAGCAGAAAAATCAATCTTTTTTTAATAAACCAGACAGAAACTTCAGTCAAGCACCACAGAACCTTTATTTACCAAATAAAATATGTGCATAGAGGGTAGGAAATATATCTCTCAATTTATTGTTTTTTCCCCTGTTGTTTCTCAGTCATTCTGAGGGTAGGTCTTTACAATGTTGGATTGCTGAAATGAAAAACTCTACACACTTGTGCTCAGTCCTTTGGTAAAAAAAAGGATAGCAGAGTCACAGCAAATGTATAGCCCATCATCCAACATATACTTGCAGTATTCCCAGTCAGATGTCTTTAGGTGAAAAGACTCTTAGGCACAGCAAATGTATAGCCCATCATCCAACATATACTTGCAGTATTCCCAGTCAGATGTCTTTAGGTGAAAAGACTCTTAGGCACAGCAAATGTATAGCCCATCATCCAACATATACTTGCAGTATTCCCAGTCAGATGTCTTTAGGTGAAAAGAATCTTAGGAACTTTCATCATTAATATAGTTGCAGTTACTGTAGTGTCCAAAGGAATTGATAATTTTCTGGCATACTGGACATCTCTGACACTAAAAAACAACCCATTGTAAAATACCACTTTGAATGCTAGGTCATATTGTAGTCCTTTGTTTTTATTTGTTTGACAGTTGTTTACTGGAATAATTTCCTGTTTTCAGTGGAGGCCTGGGAAGAAAAGCTCCACATTGACAAAATATGTTTAGAGTTAAAGTTATCACAAACCTTAAATACAGAAGAATGACATATTAACTAATTGAAAAATCAGCTTTAATTCATGCAGTACCTATACATACATAGTACAAGTATTTTAGACAGATATAAACAAGTTGAAAAAGAACATTGTCAATAGATAAAGCCTTCACAAGATGGAGTTCGTAGAGGTGACATTAATCACGCTGAGTGCACTCTTTGGAACAGAGGTGACTAGATAATATAGCCTAGGCAATGATATATTTGATCTTTGTCTAAGAAATAGATTTTACTAATCCCTTCTCTCAGAACATAGTCGGTATGCTGCTGTTGGCGAAAGAAGGGATAGGCTAGTTCAGGCCTGGGTAGTCCAGGAGCATAGCCAAATTTTATTTGGGTAGTCTTTTTAGTAGTAGCTTGAAGTTGGAGAGGTAAGAGGTAGATATAATTTGCAGAAGGATAGAATTTCATTTTTTTAGCGACAGAGTATGAGTAGACACTTTGGAGGATTTCTGGGGTTTATATATGCTGAGAAGATGTTAATTAGATTAAAGAAGTCTATTAGGGCAGTAGAAATGAAAAATTGGAGTAAAAGCAGGGGAGTCATCGGCTTTGTGAATAATGTATGTGGAGATGAGCTGTATACTGTCTTTAAGGTAGTTTGAGTCAGTCCAAAGCCCTAAGAGCAGTACAGTGGTGGCTTTGGTATTGTCTGCTGGCAAATTTTGCAACCTTTTTATAGCAAGCCTTCATATTATTTTTAACTGTAGCCTGAAGGTTGGTTAGAATGGGTGCACCATATAACAGTGTTAGGAGAAGGAGGTTGCATGAGTGGTTTTGGAGGTGTTGCTAAGGAAGATTTTTATTTTTTTTTTGCCTGTAGAGCATTCCTAACTTTTGATGAGTCTTTTTATGTTATTTTGAACAAGCATTTCAAATTTAAGGATTTGATTATGTCAGTTTTCATTCGTCCTCAACATATGGGACTCTGATCCAACCCTTGGATCCGACTCAGCTGTTATTTCAGCTTGTGGAAGCCTACAAACTCTCGAGCTCCTCCCCTACCCATAATGCTCTGGTCCCCATTCCCCTCAGAACTCATTTGCCGCTCTTCACATTCAGACGTGATTGCTGTCTGCTCTCGAGTCTCAAGAAATCCCTTTGGAAAACTTCAGTTTTCTTATCATTTTGTTTTTTTCTTGTGATATTCTTCCTGTTATTGTGGCTACGATTTCTCTGTCCTTTTCCTAGGTACCATTTTTTGGTACAGTTTTCCTCCGTACCCTCTATCTTAGTTTTATTTCATTTATTTTTTTAACTAAACGAAATGGACTAAAACTATCTAATTTGCCTTTTATAATTATTTTTATATCCCTAGTGTGTGTGTGCATGTGAATCCATGAGTGACAGTGCTGTCTGCAACCTTCAATTGCTTCCTCATTTCACAGGTATTTCTCTGCCAGAAAATGTCTGAGAAAGGATTTAAAAAGTGTACTAAATGCAGATACAAGATGCCCTTTTCAGACCGGCATTTCTTGTGTTTGTACTGCTTGGGGTCCTGAACATCTAAATAAACAGTGTGACATCTGTGAGGCCTTCAATCCTAGGGCTCTCACAGAAAGAAAAAAAAATAAGTTGATTTTGAAAGGGATGTTGCCCTCGACTTTCTCCCAAGCCATCTCTGGGGTCCAGCCTTCAACTTCATCCAAGCCGAGGGACCATGCAAAAAGGTCCAGGTCAGCTGAGGCTCCCTCCTCCTTGGAACCAAAGAGAAAAGTGCCTAGGTCAGATCCAACTTCACCAATGCCTCTACAAGTCTTCAAATCTGACAAAAATGGTATCCTCAGATCCTAAGAAAAAGACAATTTTGGCTACCAAGTCCTCAGATCTGAAACCCCTTCCTTGGACTGTCTATTCACCTTCATTGGATCCAGTACCATTTATAGTACCCTCTCCCTTTCTGGACAGGCACTGTAGGTCTTCTATTGTGTACTCCTGCTCTTCCAAAAGTCTTACGAAGACAGATGTGGCAAGGATGGTGAGGGAACTGGTCATAGAAACACTTCAGAAGTGTACCCTTAGAAGGTTTGACCCCATCAGATCAGGGACTTCACCAGCGTCTACTCCTCCTCTGATTCAATATGCAGGATCAGAGTTATCGGATCTGAGTGCTCCTGGCCAGTCTGTGTCAGATCCAGAGAGACTGGTCTCTTCGGATCTGACAATGACTCTGAGTTCGTTGGCTGTGACTTTTTCAGATCTGGACGGGTCACGGAGCCAAGGCTTTCTCATCGAATCTGAGGGGGTACAGTCAACTCCAGGTTTTTGGAGCCTTCCCTCCCTCTCAGAGCTTCAGAGTTTGATAGTTCAGCTCTGGCTTCCTCCTCAGGTTGGCAGCCTGCAGGGACTCCCTTTCTCTGCTCCGTTGGTCTCTCCTCCTCCGTAGGGAAGTCAGTGTTTGAGGTGGTGAAGAAGGATCTTCTCTGTACCCACAGATCAGGTGGGTCCTTCCCCTCTCAGTTCCACCCTTGACCACGCAACAGACTTTGTCATGTGATTCTCAACACTCTATGCCACTGAGACAGCTAGCCCAGAGCTTCCAGTCTACCCAGTCTGGGATTCTTACCTCTTCCTATACTTCCCTGGACCATCCCACAAAGGAAGTCCCTAGGTGTAAGAGGAAACACTTGGACTCATTCCAAGAGTTTCTCACCATGGATACAGACTTTCATGAGGGAGAGGGGTCTCCTAAATCACGATCCAATGACATCGCCTTTGGAGCCATCTTTAAATCACTAAAACAGGAGAGTGGCTGGCCTGTCCACAACTCATCTCCTGAAGAGTCTGTATATCTGGAAGCTTTCAGGACTGGCCTGTCTAGCTCCTGGGTAGACCCACCAGCTGACGAGCTGATAGGTTTAATTTGTCAGAAAGCGTGGAAGGAACCTAATTTGACCGAACCCATCCATAAGAGAACAGATAAAATTATAGCTCTTCCAGTAGAAAGGCATTATTGGAGTAAGACTGTACCCGGTTGATGCCATGGTTGTGGTGGCTGCCACCAGAAAGGAAATCGCTGAAGCGAGTTCGTCTGTCCACCCCCCTAATAGGGAGTCTAGGGTAATGGACAAATTTGGGAAGCGAGCATATGCTTCAGTGACCTTTGCCGTATGTTCGCTGAATTATCTAGCCACTTCACAAAATTGCAGCGGGATCTACCCAACGAACTTTCCAATTCGTTAGCAAGGACCACTACTGAAGGGGACCAAGCATATGTGGTCCTTCAGTTGACTACCTTTCAATCAATTGCAAACTTGTTCAAGTGGCTCATCTCCAATGTAACAGAAAGTGACGACTCACTGGTGGCAGGTTCAGACATATCCATCAGGAGGCATGCCTGGATGTGCCCATGTGATTTTGCGGAGCCTTTCAAGTCTTTTTTCATTAACGCTCCATTTGATGGATCTTCACTTTTCGGAACCACGGTGAAAGAAACACCCTCCAGTTGTGAAAAAGATAGAAAGACCTTGTCTGTCATTGGAGTATGTTTTTAGACCCCCTCAATGAACCTATGAATCAATTGGGAGGCCACAAAATGTAGTTCAAAAAATTTCAAGGTACATTCCAAGGCACTTGTGGAGCTGGTTCTCCCAGAGGAAGAGGGGAAATGATAATAGCAGAAGATACCCTTGTAGCAGAGGAGGTCAGCAGAATGCAGAGTCCAGAGATACTTTCTTTGTCCGACCCTATCAACAGTCCTGAAATGAGGCCTGATTGTCTTCCTCTGCAGGCAGTTGGGGGACAACTTTCCCTGCATCAAACAGCCTGGCTAAATATAAGACATGACACTTGGGTGCAGAGAATTATTACCAGAGGATATACTCTACCCTTTTTCCTTCCACCCCCATTGATAACAAAACTCCCCAATGTTCCACACCCAATCAGAGGGAGCTGGCAACTCAAAAAAATTCAGCAGTTGCTCTTAGAAAGAGTCATCCAAGTGGTCCCACCAGACCAAATAGGATCCAGAACATACTCAAGGATTATTTTATTTCAAAGAGTACGGGACTGGAGACCAATTTTGGATCTCAGTGTGCTAAACAAGTTGGTCATGCAAGTTCTGAATGGTTACGGTATAGTCCATTCTACCCTTTCTAGGAAAGGATGACTGGATGTGCTCTATAGACTTCCAGGACATGTACCATCACATAAAGGTGAACAGATGGTTTTAGGACGTACTTGCGCTTCCAAGTGGGAGCCAGTCACTATCCGTTCAGAGCACTGCCCCTAGGGTGCTTACCAAATGCATGGCAGTGGTAGAAGTAAGGCTGCAGGGAAACTGGGTGTTCCCATATTTGGACGACTGGCTCATCACCACCCCAACCAATTGGTACAAGCAAGAGATCAGGTACTAACAACTTGCTTAATTCTTAGAATCACTGTAAATCACGACAAATTGCACTTGAAGCCCACCCAGCAGCAAGAATTCATAAGAGCAATCTTCGACACACAATCCATGGTTGCATCCCTTCCATTATCATGAGTACAGACTATCAGAAACCAAGTCCGAAGAATCATCTGCAGCATGAAGATTTCAGCCAGAATTGTTCTGCAGGCTCTAGGTTCGATGTCTGCGCCATAAACATAGTGCCACTGGCAAGGTATCATATGAGGCTTTTACAATGGATGTTGCAAATACAGTGGTCCTTTTTGTGGACATAGGGTGACTGAAAGATAAGTGTGACCCATATATGCAAAAGTTACCTCTCATGGTGATGGCAGTCATGTCAGCTGCATCAAGGTCGACCGTTCATACTTCCTCAGCCCAAGGCTATAGTGACCATGGACACTGCTCAGATTAGGTGGGGGGACACATTATCAGCGAGACAGTCAAAGGCATTTGGTCCTCCGAAGAAGCCATTCTGCATATCAGCGTTCTAGAGATGAGAGCGGTGCTTCTTGCTTGCAAGCACTCCCAAGACTCTCTTCCTGTCGGGGCAGTTGCAATTCAAACAGACAATATGTCAGTAGTTTGGTATATCAACAATCAATCAAGGAGGAACCAGATCCTATCCCCTGTGTCGAGAAACTGAGTGTGGCAATGGGCGATAGGCTCCAATCACTTTCTTGTGGCAGTGCACATTCCAGGGAAGTCTAGTGTGATAGCAAACAAACTCACCAGGTCAGTCATGTTACTTCATGAGTGGTCCCTCAACCACAGGATGGTGGAAATCATTTTCCATCAATGGGGTCAGCCTTGCTGCAATCTCTTTGCATCTCCCTTAAACAACAAGTGCAGCAGATTTTTTGCCCTTGTTCTCTCAACAGGGGAGTTACTGAGGGATACTCTTCTCCACAATTGGCTCCTATGCCCATCCCCAACTCTCTTGATCCCCAAATTTCTACAGAAAGCAGCCAGATTGAAGAACAGAGTCATAGTCATTGCACCTTACTGGACTCGACAAGTGTGGTTCTCCTTTCTTTGGCCTCATCTATTGTCTCCACCTTGGATTCTGGATCTGACTCCAGACCTTTTGTCCCATCCAACAGGACCGATTCACCCAGACATTTGAACATCAGAGTGACGGCATGGTTACTCCAAGTCCATTGATGGCCAGGCAACCTATGCTTTCTTCCCCAGTTCATTCCATTCTATTGTCCCATAAACCATTCACCAGAAAATTAAAGCACATGGGAACAATTTGTTTATTGGGTGGGACAGAATCACATAGATCCCTTAACAGCTCCTATACGTGCAGCTCTTGAATTTCTAGTGGGATTGTGTAATAAAAGAGCAAGTACAGCTATGGTTAAAGTTCAGCTAGCACCAATTTCAAATTTACATGTGGGATTCCAGAGTTCTTCTCTAGCTTCCTCAAAAATTTTAAAGCATTTTAAAGGGTATTGTCTTGCCCAGACCTCCTTTTAAAGACCCTGTTCCCCCATGGGATTTAAGTCTAGTACTGCAAGCTCTAACTCGGTCTCCTTTTGAACCTGCAGCAAATGTGATTTCAAATGTCTGACTTTGAAGGCAGCTTTTCTGGTTGCTATAACTTTGGCCAGAAGAATATCAGAACTTCAAGCTTTATCCACGAAACCTCCTTACTTAGTCTTTCATAAGGATAGCATTAGCCTGCGTACCAGTGCTTCCTTTCTACCAAAGGTGGTATCAGAGCCCAATATTAACCAAACCATTAACCTGCCCTTATTATTTTCAAATTTCAGTAACAAAGGTGAATACTTGTTACAGTCACTTGATGTGCACAGATAGCTACACTTTTACTTGCACTGTACAAAGGATTTAAATAAATCAGACCAACTGTTTATTTCTTTTGCACACCATAGATTGGGGAAAGCTGTCACTAAAGTATCTATAGCCAGATGGATAACAGAATGTATTTCCTTTGTATACAAAAAATTCAGTATTCCTCTCCAGAGAAATGTAAAGGCTCATTCTACTACATCCGTGGCAACTTCCACTGTATTCCTATCTAGAGCTTCCATGGATGATATTTGAGCAGCTTCTGCTTGGTCAAATTCATATACCTTTATCAGTCACTACAAATTGGATCTGGTCTCAAGGGGGAGAGCGACCTTTGGTTCGGACATTTTCAGGAACATCCTTCCTTAGGGTCCACCCTGGGGTCGAGTAGCTGGGGACTCTGTCCCATATGTTAAGGATGAATGAAAATTGACAACATCAGATAATGAAGTTATGTTTTTACCATAATGTTCCATCTGTGTTATCCATTTTCATTTGTCCTCAACTCTCCACCCTCCTACCCCCTCCCCTATAGGAAGAAGTGTGTATATAAGGACACATTCAACACCTCAGGTTTCTAGGGTGTTGAACTCCAGTTTATATGGTTTCTGATTTCTTTTTTTCCTTCTTCCATTTTTTAAGCTATATGTATTATCCGAGGGCAATGGGGAGACCAGAGCATGATGGTTGAGGAGAAGCTCGAGAATATATAGCCTTCCACAAGCTGAAATAATGTCCGAGTCGGATTTGAGGGTTGGATCCGAGGCCCATATGTTTAGGATGAATGAAAATGGACAACACAGATGGAACGTTATGGTAAGAACATAACTTTTTATTGTCTATAATCACACCAGGAAGTTTTGTATGGGAGACTACTTTAGTTTCCATTTTATTTAGTGAAAATATTTTGAAACTCACTTCATCAGGTTTGTGTGATTTGGGAAAAATAGAAGTAACACTTTTTTAAGGTTGAGTAGCTGGGCATTATGGAACCATTTCTTAACTGAGGAAAAAGCTTCTTACATGTTATAGAGGAGTTGAGGCAGTTAGATGCACCTATAGGTGTGGAATTATTTGCAAATTGTATGAGAGAGACTGGACCTATGGAGGTCGTTGATATTAAAAAGAAGGGACCAGAATAGAGCTGTGGGGTACACCTGTGGAGACATGAAGTTATGGAAAGGGTATTCTGTCATTTTCTAGACTAGATCCTGTCAGTTAAATAGCTATTGAACCACAGTAATCAGGAAGGGGATAGTCCAAATTGAGACAGTGTATACAGGAGTTTATGGTGAGAAATTGTATCAAAAGCTTCTGACAGGTCAAGGAATAAGGAGGAACAAGTTTGCCTGGCTCCCTGTATTTGTTTAAGGTGTCAGTGAATTCTATTCAAATGGAGTTTGTGATGCAGGAATTGGTTTCCTTGAAATGCCACTCTTCAGATGATTTGGCACATATGAACAAATGCAACATTTGACTAGATTTAGATCTAAGTACTGATGAAACACAAGCAGGAATCCATTTTCTCCCATCTGAATCAAAGGAGGGATCTGGGACATCACTATCAGGCAGGAAATAATTGTCTTTGAGACCTTATGGCAGAGACCCCTTGCTATCCAGTTTATCTTGTGTGGCAAACATTTTTGCGTACTAATGTAAAACCAAAGGCAATGCATCTAGGGTGAGAGGTTGGCATAATGGTTAAGGTGTTTACCTTACAAACAGAAAGTCCATGGAGTAATTGACCAGACTTAAAATAGCCCACAAGGCAGTTAACATGGTACTAATCCATGAACCTGGCCATTTTAAATTAGTCTCTGTACAAAACTTTGTAAAGTTTAGTTCATTCACCCTACTGGGGCAGAAGATTGTGGGTGATGCGGACTGAGCAGTTGCAGCCTCACAATGAACAGTCTGCATAGTTCTTTAATGGCATGGCTAGTAATGTGAGTACTTTGATCACTGTTAATAATACATAGCAATTTAAGTCTTTGAATAAACTCTTTCAATAGTTGCTTTGCTACTATAATAGCATAAGACATCGCACAAATATCACTCTTGGTCCAGCATGTAAACATGCAGACAGGGATATACTCAGACGTATGTGTGATGCCCGTGCACTGGCCCGGCAGTCAAGGACCCTCAATCCTCACCACCAACTCCAGTGAGGGGTGTCCATATAGGGAAAGGATAACAAATACACACACAGTAAAGTACAGTTTCCCTTAAGAAAACACACAGATCACAGTCAGTCTGGGACTGGTTTCTCCCTTTCTCTCCAGGTCCCCAGTAAGACTCCCCACTGGCACAGCTATAGGGTCCAGATCTCAGCCTAGTGGGCAAGCTAAAACCTCCAGCACCCTCTCAGTCCAACCAGTGCTTCGTGTCCCTGCCCAAGTAGTTGACACACACACACACACACACACACACACACACACACACACACTTTGAGATAAGAGTTTATGCAACCACACAGACACTCCTGGGGAAGGCTGGCACAGGTTTTCCAGATGTGCCCCTTTTCTAACCAGTATAAAAGGTAGTAGCAGCTGCCACCACCCACTAATATCAGCTACTCAAAGGCCCTTCTGAAAGGGTGTCCAATTATTACTGTGCAATATTATTATCTAAATGGTAAGTGTGACTGAACAGTCAAGGCTTATTAGAGTGACTTGGTGCAGTATCAGTATATGCATGTAATGTACTCTAGAGCTTAAATTATCTCTACACAAAACAGCCACAGTTGAAAGGTTTAAAAATATGTAATAATAAATAATAAAAACACAAGACAATACTTCTTACTACACAGTGCCAGTCAAGAGTTTAGAGATCACAGAGAAATACTTAAAATAATACAGTAGAAAAGTTCTGACATCACAGAAAGCAAACTAGTCTAATCTTATTTCCTAGCTATATCTAAGAGAAAACACAGTTCTAAATAACTTGCATATAGAGCAAAGCAGTGCTGATGATGGATGTTCTCAAGACAAAATGCTCTGAGCTCTCTGATTCTCTGTCTTTAAATTGATAACACAGAACTCCTTCACATGACATTATTCTTCACACTTCTCTGGTGTTCCCAGGCTAACAGAAACTAAATTTACATTCTTTACACCTGGTCAGAAACCAGAGCAATAAAGGACATTTATACGTGCGAATTCTCGCTATTAACTCTGGTCTTAAAACAATAGGCAGGATGCCTTCCTCTAGACATATTGGCTCTGACATCAAAGGCAGTCCTAAAATGCTTGACGTAGCTATCTTACAGCAGAGTGCACTGTTACATTTTTGCAGTTCAATACCCAATGCAGTCTTTTCATATTTAAGAGAACAAGCCTGTGGCTTACATTAATATTTACAAATGACAGACTTATTTACAAAATTCTATTTGGCTAGGCTGGCAGCCTTCACCTATCTTCACAGTATGACATAAACTCTAACTGCTCAGTTAGAGTGTCTTCTGTGTGTCGACATGCGTGAATGGGTGTTCCTTCGCTGAAGGTTGTGTGTTAGGCCTGGCAAGCCAGCACGTAAAAATCTACTGCCAATCATTAGCGGACCGGAGTTCCACTGTGGCGACCCCTAACCAGGAAAAGCCGAAAGACAGTAAACTAACTGCATATTTACAAAATGACCTCAAGGGGTGGAAAAAATGCTATACATTTGGTACTCCTAGATTCACTGTATACTAAACACAGTGTGCAATTCTTTTTTTTTATTAAACAAGAAACATCTTTATTGAATTATCACCTGTGACATAGGCAATCTCATTTTATATAAATGAAAACAGACCATATTGATATCTTCTGTACAGTCATTGTCAGTCAAACATTACATAGCTCACTCGATTCCTGCTTTCCTGTAAACATCATTCCTTACCCAAAACATTCTGCATGTGTAATTCCCATTTTTTCATGTAATTTGCTCCTACTCTTTTCTGAAGATCCAACTTCAGTTCTTTTATTTTTATTACTATATTTACTACTTCAAGTCAAGTTGGTTTAGACTTTGATTCCTTTTTCTAGTTATTGCTTTTTTGGCCACTAACAAAATTAAACTCGGCAAAACCTTACTATGTCTATTCTGATTCTGTATCGCAGGTCAAAAAAAATCATTTGCTTAGTTACACCATTTTGCTCACCCAATATTTCTGACAGAGTAGTCTGTGTGGAATTTTTTAAAGACTGGCAACTCATTACACTCCCAAAAAAATAAGTTCCTAATTACCTCTTTCTTCCCCATCACACCTCCAACATTTATAATCTAATTGAGAAAAAAAATCTTTGGGGTATAAAAATACCTATGCAAGCATTTTCAAGCGAAAATCCTAATTCGTCAAGACTGCCTGGTATATTTGAGAGCCATCTGTATACTTCCCATTATTTATTTGTGAATTGCTTATCCAAACACTTTCCAATCCTTTCTGACATCCTCTGATTCCTGTAATAATCATGAAATAGTTTATATGCCTTACTAATTATCCCTTTTTAACCACAACTTCTGTTCTAGATTCTGCTAAAAACAGTACCAGTGCTGGTTTTTTACTTAGGGATCCCCCTATTTCTTTTTCTTTGCTTATATTTTATCAATCCTTGATAGGTAAAGCAATCTTTAGCCTGCAGTCCAAATGTGTTCTTGGCCTCTTCCCATTCTTTTACCTTTCACCTTTCACTCTCTTTAATCATTTGTTTCCAGTACCTTAATTCCCTTGCCAGTTTTGTCCAGTAAATTCCAACCCACTCTTGCCTGTTATCTGTACGCCTAATTGCAGTCATCCCTAACAGCAGAATTTCCTTTCTCCATTCCCGGATACAGATCCTTAAGGAGAATAACAATAACCATGCAGAATATTATAGTAGCAGAAAGTAGTTAAAAAACTAAGTCTGTATGGAAATTGATAAAGGAGATTCTTCAGATAGGGATGACTGCAATTAGGGATACAGACAATAGGTAGGAGGGGGCTGGAATTTATTGGGGAAAATGGTAAAAGAACCAAGGTATTGGGAGCAAATAATTAGAGAGGGAAAGGTAATAGCGTGGGAAGAGGCCAAGATTTTATTTGGATTGCAGGTTAGAGATTGCCTTCCCTATCAAAGACTGACATCACAGTATAGACAAACAGAAAGAAACAGGGGAATCCGAAGTGAAAGACTAGCACTGCTAGAGTTTTTGGTAGAATCTAGAACAGAAGCTGCTGTTAAAGGAATAATTTGTAGAACATACAAGACACTGCATGATAACTATATGAATCAGTCAAAGGAGGTTAGAAAGGGTTGAGAGGGAGATTGGATAAGCATTTCACAAAGAAACAATGGAGGGTTATATGTCTGTCTCCTAAATATGCACAAGTCTAGAAGATTTAGGATTTCTGTTTGGAAGTGTTTTTATCTTCCAAGTAGATTCCAGAGAATTTGTCCTCAGGTAGACAGCAAATGTTGGAGGTGTGATGGGGAAGATAGAGGGAACTGGGAGCATATTTTCTAGGAGTGTAATAAATTGGCAGATTTTAAAGTTTCCTGCAGACTGCTCTGTCAAAGATACTGGGTATGCAAATTGGTGATTGATTTTTTGAGCTATGGTACAGAATCAGAATTGCCTAGACATAGTAAGGCCTTGTTGATTCCAGTTATGGTGGCTGCCAAAAAAGTGTGATGTATAATGTTTCCAACCACAATTATGTCAATATGGTTTGTAATGTATAATGTTTTCAACTAAAATGATGTCAATATGGTTTATTTTAATTTATATAAATGTATGATTGCCTATGTCATACATGATAATTTAATAAAGATGTTTCTTGTTTAAAAAGAAAAGAAAGGAAGCGGTGTCCACCCATTTGATGGCTCACTTTTTGTTGGACATCCTTTTGCATTTCCTCCTTAACACGTTCTGCATTAAAAAGTGACTTTGACCCTCCAGGAAAAATATTCTGAAGATAGCTGGATACAGCAGCTTGAATCTCACACCTGTCTGTCAGCATTCTTTGATTGCTGGAACACATTTATGTCTCCTTCCTGGTGCACAGAGAGTAAACCTTTTCTACAAAAACTCTGCTCTGCAACTGTTAGTAATATGTTCTTCTCCCATGGTTTTGCCAAAATCCACCCCTTCTGCTGGTAGGATTGCATCTTTACTATTAGAGGGCTACATTTCTACCAACTAGACATCCATATTTAGCAGATTTATTATTAGGTGTTAATAGATTTTACAGAAAGCTTCATTTAAAAGTGTTTTTCATGATAAACGTGTAAGTCAAGAGTCTAGTTATCTTGATATAAATGAAAATGAGGAAAAATTAATTTGATTCACTTTTGAATGTATCTATGTATGAAAATAAATTAGTTGATGGTTTTAACAGTGATAGTGAAAATGAAGTTGCTTCGGACGTATTCTGTGCTGGATATGGAGAACTAAATGTACCTGCTCTTCCTTGTGTTAATAACTTTGTGCCTCCTAAGGTTTGTCCTGCCATTAATCTTTATGAGAAAGTAGTTTATAAAAAAATAGAATTTGAATGTGGAAAATTAAGTACTCAGAAACATTATAATCTCTCTAAGGATGACTGGCAAGCTTTACAACAGCTTAGAAAAACTAACAAATAAATATGTGCTTAGGCAGACAAAGGAGGAAATTGGGTAATCATGCATAAATATGATTATAATAAAATGGTATATGAGTTATTACATAACCAATTGGAATATAGAAATTTGTTGAACAATCCTGTGGCTTCTTTTAATTCAACCCTGTTAGAATTATTGGGAAGAAGGGGAAGGTTGTTTTTTTTTTTCCATGTCTAATGATGTTAAGAAGCTATACATTTCTAAACTAGTTGACCCAATATTTTATGCCATTCTGAAGATAAATAAGAACTTAAACCCTCCCGGTAGACCAATCATTTCTGGGAAGCATTCTTATTTGCAACATTTGGGTAGTTTTTTTAGATTTTCAGTTGAAAAAGTTATTACAAAGAGTAACTGCACATATTAACAACACACAAGAGTTAATTGAATGTGTAAAAACTAACTTGGAGTTAGAATTATTACTTGGTAACAGTTGATGTCTGATCTTTGTATACTAGCATTCAACATAAGTGTGGTTTGGAAACAGTTTGTAATGTCATGGGGGAAAGACCTTGTACCTCATTCCTTGTTTCACTGTTGGAATTTTGTATGACGCACAATAATATTTGTTTTAGGAATGAAGTATTTTTTGCAAATCAGGGGCACAGCAATGGGGGCTTTATTTGCCCCAACTTATGCAACCATATATATGTGTGATTTTGAAAGGAAGTTGTATTCTACAACATAGGTTTTGTATAAAAGATTATTTGTTGATTTATTTCTTATATGTAAGGGAAATGAGAATTAATTTTTTGATAAACTTAACGGAAAAGCCCATGGTCTAAAATTTACATACGACTTGAATAGGAAATCTATCAAATTTTTGGATGTTGTGTTTTATGTGGTTGGGGAATCAAAAATTCATTATCGACCTTGTACCAAAATTTTTTTGCATGCCTCTAGAATGCATTCAACTCATCTGTTAGATTCTCTACCATTTGGAGAGATAAGGAGAATAAACATTAATACTTCTGAAGAAAATTTCTGTGAAGAAGGCTTGATGGGGAGTAAATTGGAGATTGGTGGAATGTGGTTCTTCTGCAGAGCAATTGAATAAAGCTAAAATGAAACTTCTCATGGTGGAGATGCTAAAATATTAAGAAAATGGATAATACTGAAAAATATTTTTTTGTGGCTTAGTATTCCCCTTTTTCACCAATTATGGAGAGGATAGTTAGGGACTGTTGGCATGTGGTTTGCTATGATGAGGTAGTGTGTGAATTGTTTCCCAAACATATTACATTTTCATACCGTAGATTTTATAATCTGAACGAAGTACTTAGTTTTGAACAAAGGCTAAATGTTGTCTTTTGATCAAAGAGGTGCACTTGCTTGTGGGCATTGTAAGGTTTGTCCTATAACAAGAAATTTGTCAGAGACTAATCTCTAATGATGGATTTGATTGTGAATCTTATGGGGTGGTGTATACAATAGGATGTACTTACATTAAACCTAGATGGTATGTGGGTCAGAATAAACAGAAAGTTAAAATCTGTATTTTAGAGCATCTGATTGATTTCAGAAATGGTCATTTGAAAAGTCCCAGTGCTGATCACTTTCATAAGGTACATCAAGGTCTGGGTACTGGATTATTTTCAGTGTGATATCTCAGCCTTTTTTTCCCAGAGGGGTGATTTTCTTCATAAGTTGGACCCTATTCGAAATGGTATTAAACTTTAGAACATTATTTCCCTGGGGTTTAAAACTTGAAATCAACATTGTTTGTATATTATAAGTATTTTGTAGAAAGTACATTAAAATTGAACGCTTTATGTGTGATATTGTTATTAAAATAATGTTTTAATGAATTTTAAAACCTTGATTACAGAATGTTTAAATTTTTAATTATATAATTGTTTGATTTGTTAATTTATTGATGTCCTACCTGTATTTAATGCACCTTATGTAACTGCTGAATTATCCTGAGAAAGCGAACTGCCTAGGTACCAGATCAGTAATAAACTGGTGGTGGATTTTTTTTTTCTGTTGCTTATTTTGTTTCCTTGTGGTGATGATGGCTATTAGAGGTCTTGGCTATTTTCTCATGGCCAGGTTTGGAGCAGACACACTCTGTGCCCTTTCAATCAACAACTGCTGTGAAGTAGACTGTAGTTGCTTATTTGTCCTGTCATAACATTTAATACTTCCTGTTCTTTCTAGTTTCTTTAGTACATTAGAAAATCTCAGGTTTTCCCAGTGTGTTCTGTCACTCTTGAGCAGTCTCATACTCAGCCAGTCTTTTCTTCACTTTGACCTCTGATTTTTTGCAGTTTCATCTGAATATCTGTTTAAAGCTTCTTCCATTTTTCCAGTCTTTTGTTGTTTAAGTCGATATACTTATTCAGTGTTTAATTTATTTTAATTAGCTCTGAGCACATTTGACTTGTATTTCCTCTAGATTACTGGAAGTCCTGTTGTGCACCAAAACTGGAGCTTAAACAGTTTTGTTGTTGTTGTTGTTGTTGTTGTAGTACAGCTGCAGTATTCTTCCCAGCCATTATTTTCTCTTCACATTTTTTGTGGTTGATTTTCTTTCAGGTTCTCTAAATTTCTTCTTTGCTGGCTTCCAGGCAGTTATTTTGGGTACATTTCAGTTACTATCTAGTAACTGAAATTTACCCAAAATAACAAATTCACTGGTTTATAGGTTTTTACTAGGCTAATGACTGCAGTGGACTTTTTAAGCCTAGCCATGCATTCCAAATCTCTGACAAGTTCTGGTACCTTTGATAGGTGTAATCAGGGGCTTGGGAGATTAAATATTTACAAGAAGGGGCCTGGGAGATGAACCATTTACTGGTTGTCCATCTTCATTAGAGACATAAGTGCCAAGTGAGGGATGAATTTCCTTCAAGTAAAAAAAGTCACACTGCCTTCTAAGTCACACTATTAGTATTCACCACAAGTAGACAGTTTTAATAAACTTGCACTAAAAAAAACAGAGCAAAAAAAAAACAAATATTGAAACAAACCACACTGGAGCCAGAGTAAAGTTGAGCGTTTTCGTCCATTTATTACAGAACTTCTTCAAAATGTAAAGCACTCAGTTTTTAATAAACTGTTTTTAATAAAATGATTGTTTCTCTATTTGTGGTCCGGCGCTGTGGTGAATACAAATAGTGTGACTTTTCTTATTAGTTATTTTATCTCTGCTTTTGCCACATTTGTTGTGGTTTATGGATTTCCTTCCCCCCATTCAATTGTCCAAAGTACACTTGAATTGGGTTAGGGAAGAACTCTGCTTCATATGGCTGGAGAGCCTGTTCCAGAGACGGGGTAGTCTCTGGGGTACATACTTGTCTCTCCAGCAGGTCCTGTTTATATTACAGGCAAGGTTTAAGTCTTTAGAATGGGTATTTCTGCTGCTGTTTGTTTTTTGGATCTGCAGGAGGTCCATCAGAGTGCGGTCTGACATTGCCCTATATGCCAGGCATAGATCTCCCCTCAATAACCTGTAAGAGACTGAATACAGGGATAGGGCCTTGAGGTAGTCTGCATAGGACATTTTACTTGCGCCCTGTATTCTTTCAGTGAGGAACCTCTGTGGACATTTCAGTTGTTGGATATGCCTGGTTAAGTACATGCCCAAAGGGAGCATTGTACTCAAATAAAATTATCTGTTTTTCTGAGTTTCTGTTTTCATACCGAGAGAGCTGAAATTAAGCTGGTTATTCAGTATGCAGCCATCTTGGAAGTCACCAACACAGTGCACAATTCTGTATGTATTAGAGAATCGGAAAAAAAAAAGAGAGCAAGCCACTTTTGGCTAACTAAGTGCAGTGAATAACTTTAATGGTTGATATAGTAAATGGTATACTCTCATCAGTTAGGGAAGTAACAAATCCAGGAGACTCCATTGATCATAGGATCAGATGAATTACAAGGCAACTGAACCACATTGCTATTTCCTCTTTGCCAGTACCAACCTTTTGGCCTTGCATCCAATTTCAAGGAAGGCCAGGCCAGTCCAGTCAAGTTATACTATGGGCTATTTTTATGAATACCCATCCAGTTGTCCAGCTCTTTTTTAAAAGCAAGAAAGTCACGCTGCTTAATATGGAGGGGAAGAGAAGGGCTAGGAGCTGCATTACAAATGGAGTACATTTAGATCTCTGACTGGTGTTGACTGGACTATTTAATTTATGGAAGTGTAAGAGATCTTGGACTACTGAATCTGTTACTGCCCTATAAGCAAGGCAGAAATCATCCTTAACTAAGTATGGAGGTAAAGCCTACAGTCTTTCTTGGAAGCTCAAGACTTTTAAGCTCATGCATGCCTTTTTTAGTTGCAATCCTCTGGTGTCAGTTCAGTGGTTGGCTTAGTAAGGTACATCTTAAAGGGAATGTGTTCCATATTTTGCCCATTTGTTCCACATTATGAAGGTGAGTGTTCCTCATTTTGGAGATGGAAGGTTGAGAGCTATGCCTTGGAACGAGAGATGCACATCGTCCTTAGTGAAGCCAGTATAGCTGTCAAGCATCTCATCCCATACTGACACATAACTACATACCCCTAGAATGACGCCAGCCGTTTAACCAATTGTTAAGCCAGACAGCTTTTATTTTTACTTGGGCATCATTTTTGATGATGGAAGGATTCCATTCAGTAATAGGGTCTGTCCTACATTTGTGGCATGCATGGAGAGCTCTGTCATGTCTCTCCTTATACCCCTCAAGGTTTTGCACAACAAGTTGTTTACCCCAACAAGGACCACCACCATGTCATACTCTTATTTGTCTGGTTCAAGAGTCCTCAGGCCCTTGTAACATCATCAATCTTGGCCCCTGAGAGATAGCTTATTGTCACTCTGCATTTTGTCTAGCTTCATGAATGTGGAATTAGTGTGTTGTCACTCTGCATTTTGTCTAGCTTCATGAATGTGGAATTAGTGTGCCTGACTGTGAAGTCAACAATCACCAATACTCTTCTATTTCTGTTTCTGTTTGAAGATTGCTTTTGTCCAGGATGTGCTGTTTCTTGGTGACGTTCAGCTGTGTTATCACTAATTGATGTTGCAGTGATTTGGTTTACTCTCGGCCTTGCAACTACTAGTCCACTGTGGCATTACCAAGGATTTTTTAAGTACCTCAGAATATGATACTTTAGTACAAGTAGGCAAGTGATGCTTACTGGATGGCACTGTGCGAGTATTGCTGCGAACTGGGCTAGGTACTTGCATCTCTCACAAGTAGACAGTGATGCGCATCAGGCAATTCTTACAGTGCCCGAGTATACCAAGTGCTATAGGACTGGCGACAGAGGGTAGACCTTCCATTTCAGGCCAAGGGTGTGAGGTATGTTAAGGAAGAATAAGAGAACATGATAGTGTCTCAGTTCATGGATTAAAGAAGCAGTTCAAGTAAAAAATAATAAACATGAACTAATTTAGGATGTTCGTCGTGTATACAGCTGCAGTCATTACAGATGGATTATCCTGCCGTCAGGCGGGTCCTTGGTCGGCCGAATTCCAAAGTCTAGGTCCGTGTCGGTTGTCGTCGCTTCTTCCCTGACGTCAGTGTGGCAGGGGTATAAAAGAGGCAGCCGACGCCATTTTCTCCAGTCTTTCTTGCCGCGCGGTGCCCGAAGCAGAAGCAGTTCGCAAGTGCCGGTCGGCCAGCTCCTGAGATTTACGAAAGTATTTCAGCCGAAGTCTTCTTTAAAGCTAAGTACCCCATTGGGGAAACTTTTCTTGCCTCAGACCGATGTCAGACAAAGTTAATAATTGCATTTCTTGTGGGAAGCAAATACCGCATAAGGATTTCCACTCTTTCTGTATACCTTGCTTAGGGCCACACCACGACGTCTCGGCCTGCTGTTTTTGTGCTAGGTTCAACAAGCGCACTATTAAGCGCCGGGCAGAGTTCGCCCTTCATTATTTTGGCAAAAAATTTAATTATATCATGTCGTCGGATACTCCGACACCAGTTTTAAGCAAAAGACGCAAAGACAAGTACCGACATCCGAGGTCTGCACCGAGTACTGAGACCACGCTTAGGCCGACTACCGGTTCTCCGCGAGGCGCCTACGCAGCCCCTGACTACCGATGAAACTATTTTACCGGTGACTTCAGTACCAGAGGTCGCAGGCTCCTCGGTCTCCATTCCCACTACAGATACCGACGCCACTCTTGGCGGGGAAACTGAAAATTTAGTCAAGCCTGCCATTTCTGAAGGCGTCTTCAGGCCTTCCACCTTCTCTATTAAATCCTTCACTAAATCTAAAGCTGCCATGAAAACTAAAAAACAGGGTCCACAGACCTCCTCTCAAGGCCCCATGCCTAAAAATCAGATGCTTAAAATGGCTGAGGATTTGATAACTCTCATCAGGGATTCTCAACCCCCCTCTGACAATAGACCCAGATTGGAGGAAGACTACCCTTCCTCAGACCAGGCTTCTGTTACCTCAGACCATTCTGAGGAGCAGGATTATGCCTATTCCCCTTTCGAAGACTCTGATGCTGAGGAGTCCATTCCCTCAGTCTCCCCCCCTGAGGACTACTCTTTTGTGGAAACCCTGCATACATTGAGGGAACACTTCCACTGGGAAGGCCAAGATTACTTAGATTCCAAGAAAAGGCTCAGGGAATTTCTACTGCTCCCCCAGCATAGGCCCCTGGCTATCCCTCCTGTTTTAGATATTTTGGAGGATGTGTACACAGAAGCCAGCCTTAATCCAGATTCTTTACCTCCAGCCCCTGTTAAACCAGATGGGTATTACCGGGTTCCTGATTCTCACCAGTTCCTTTATAAAAGCCATACTGCAGACCCAGAAACAATTTCACAGGGTCCCAAGGGAATAAAGGCCTCTACTGCTAAAAACCCTTTATCTTCAGAGAGAGATTCCAGAGCATTAGAAAGGTGGGGGGAAAAGGTGTATACATCTGCCACTTTAACCATGAGGGCATTAAACTGTCAATTTCATATGTTAAAGTACCAACAGTTTGTTATCTCAGCTGAAAAGCAAAATGACACAAACAGAACAACCAGATTTGAAAGAGTTGCAGGATTTGTTGCATGGAGCAGAGCAAGTGGGTAAACATACCTTGCAGTGTGGTTTTGATGCTTTAGAGGCCTCATGTAGAGCTGCTGTCATGGGATCTGTTATACGTAGACATGCTTGGCTCAAAGAGCAAACCTTACCAGATCATGTCAAAGCAAAGTTATTAGATGCACCATTGTTTGGTGTTAAAGCTGAGGAGGTACTAAAGAAAATGGAGGAAAAAGCGAAATCTATGCAAACAGTGAAAGATTTCTTGCAGGTACAACCTCCACGCTTCAGCAGAAACTGGCCTTCAAAAAATTGGTCCTTTCCAGCCACGGACAGACCTCAAAGGGGCAGATACAGAAGCCCAAGGGGTAGAGGACAACCTCAAGGATCTTACAGAGCTAGACAGTGGCAAGCACCAACCCCAAGAGGTGGAGAAGATAGATCACAGTCATTTAGAAAACAGACACAATGACTTCCCCCTATGCCTGCCAAACAAAGCTTTAATGGCAACACCTTTGGGCGGAAAATTGGCATTATTTTCAAAAAACCTGGCACATTGTTACAAAAGACAAATGGATTCTGGACATTATAGACAGAGGCTACAGGTTCCACTTTCACACCCTTCCAAAAATGAGAGGCTTGCCAAACCTGCCACAAAATCAAAGGGCAGAGGCACAAAGACAAATTTCCGCTCTCATGGATATGAAAGCGATTCAAGAGGTACCTGCAAAAGAACAAGGTCAAGGTTTTTATTCCAGGCTATTCCTGGTACCAAGGAAAGACAAAGATTGGAGACCCATCTTAGACCTATCCATCCTAAACACATATCTACAGGTGCCAAAATTCAAGATGCTCACATTACAGCAGCTTCTTCCCATGCTGGGCAAGGAGCCTTGGCTGGTAACATTGGACCTCAAGGAGGCATACCTGCATGTCCCTATCAGACAAGATTGCAGAAGATACCTCAGATTTCTTGCAGGTTCAACCCATTACCAATTCTCTGCATTGCCCTTTGGCTTATTTACTGCGCCCAGAGTGTTTACGAAATGCCTGGCATCAGTAATTGCCTTCTGCAGACAACAAGGAATACAAATCTACCCATATCTGGATTAATGCCTGATCCAAGCGAACAGCAAGGACATTCTGTTGCAGCATCTGGCGTTTGTAATAAAACTGTTAAACTACTGGGATACACAGTGAACAAAAAGAAATAAAAACTAATACCTTCTCAACAGATAATTTTCCTGGGTGCCAGCTTAAATACAACCACCCAGATGGCGTACCTCACGCCAGACAAACAAGGGCAACTGTCTCAATACTTCAACAAAATGGCAACTTTCACCAGACTAACTGCAAGGAAAGTCCTGCAGGCTCTGGGATTCATGGCGTCTTGCATCCTACTAATACAATGTGCAAAGCTGCATATGAGGAAACTGCAATGGTACCTAAAAAACTTATGGTCTCAACACAGCCACAGCTTGGAAACAATTATACCACTCATTCCATGCCTTCAAAAGGAATTTTTGTGGTGGGCTCAAGTATTCCAAAGAAACACAGGTCTACCTTTCTGTGTACCTCAAGCAACTCAAATCATCACAATGGACACCTCAGACTATGCCTGGGGAGCACACATGGCAGATCAGTGCATTCAGGGAAAATGGTTCCAAAAGGAGAAGCACCTACACATCAACCAAAAGGAGATGCTAGCCATGCAAAATGCTCTTATGACCTTCAAAGACCTACTGCATCCAGGCCAGCTATTGATAAGGACAGACAACACCACAGTCATGTGGTACGTAAACAAACAGGGGGGGACTCATTCATACCCCCTGTGCAGGCAAGCCATGACCCTATGGAACACAGCACTGGAATTGCAAATTCAACTACAGGCACAATTCCTGCCAGGGAAGGAAAACACACTGGCGGACAACTTAAGCAGAAATATGACAGACCCACACGAATGGAAGTTGCATCCTCAAGTTTTCTCAAAGATAACTCAGGCATGGGGACAGCCAGACATAGATCTATTTGCTACCCACAGAAATTACCAGTTGGAAAAATTTTGTTCAAGGACCTATCATGCACAGGCCTGGAAAGTGGACGCACTCTCTTTCAGCTGGACAACATTGACAGTCTATGCCTTCCCGCCTCTTCCTCTACTGACCAAAGTTCTATTAAAAGCCAGAGCAGAGAGGCCACAAATTCATTGCTCCAGACTGGCCACGACAACACTGGTATCTTCTCCTAAAGAGCCTGACACACTCCCCACCATGGATCCTACCTCTAGTCCCTCTTCTGTTGTCCCAGCACAACTACAAAACCCTTACAGCCAGATCAAAACCCTAAATCTAGCTGCATGGAGAATACCTTAATTTCCCAACAGACTGTCCTCTCCAAGGAGGTGCAGGATGTCATCTTGGAGGCCAGAAGACCCTCTACTAGAAAAGCCTACTCCGCCAAATGGAAACGATTTTGTTCCTGGAATCAAGAAAAGGGCCGGAATCCTTGGGTAATAAATATACCTCAAATTTTACAGTACCTAGCTGAGATGTTAAACAGTGGCCTTTCCTTCTCCTCCATCAAGATCCACGCTTCAGCCATTTCTGCACAATACAATACAGATCCTCCTTTATTCTCACATCCTCTATTAAGGCAGTTCCTCAGAGGGGCAAAAAATATAAAACCCCCACGGAAACCACCAGTCCCAGCTTGGGACCTCAACTTCGTATTGGAAAAGCTGACCCTGCCTCCCTTTGAGCCGGCTTCTTCAACAGAGCTACAATACTTGTCATGGAAAACAGCCTTCCTTCTGGCTATTACCTCAGCATGCAGGGTTTCGGAACTACAGGCCCTCATGGCTGTGCAACCATTCATCATTTTCCATCGGGACAGAGTTTCCTTACGAACCAACCCTACCTTCATGCCAAAGGTAGTATCTAGTGTAGCTTTGAATCAGACTATTCATTTACCTACCTTTTATCCAAATCCACAGAACAAAGGGGAGAGACTACTACATTCCTTGGACATTCACAGACAACTTTGTTATTACTTGGACAGAACAAAGCCATTCAGGAAATCTGAGCAGCTCTTTGTGTCCTATGCTACAGGTGCTCAAGGAAAAGCTATTTCCAAACAGACAGTTTCAAAATGGATAGCCCACTGCATACGCTTTTGTTGTTCATTTCATGGAAAATCTGTGCCTGTATACATTAGATCCCACTCCACCAGGGCTACAGCTACCTCTGCAGCTTTCCTCAGGGGGGTCCCTACCAAGGACATTTTGGAAGCAGCTACTTGGAGTTCAGTGCACACTTTCTCCAAGCACTACCACCTTCCACTATACTCAAAATCTAGAGCGGGCTTTGCCACAGCAGTCCTGCAGGGCATCCTCGCCCCTCCTAGTTCCACTTAGTGCCTACCACCCTTACTTAGTTTTGGGATTCTACCCTTCTGTAATGACTGCAGCTGTATGCACGATGAACATAGTACAGTTTTGTACCTACCATAAATGAAGATGTTCGAGTGCTCATACAGCTGCAGTCCATGTTACCCTCCCACCATCCCCTCTTAGGACAGGCCTTATGACAATCACCTTTATCATACAGCCTATTTGGGGTATTCTTTTATGGTGTATTTGCTTGCAACTACTGTTTTTGATTTATCTACATTGCATGTTTGCATAATATTATGTTTTGCCTTCCTTCTGGGGGCACCTGACATCTGGGGCAAGAAAAACTGAAGAAAATGGCGTTGGTTGCCTCTTTTATACCCCTGCCGCACTGACGTCAGGGAAGAAGCGACGACAGCCGACGCCGGACCTAGACTTTGGAATTCGGCCGACCGAGGACCCGCCTAATGGCAGGATAACCCATCTGTAATGACTGCAGCTGTATGAGCACTCGAACATCTACATTTATGGTAGGTACAAAACTGTACTTTTGAGTACCAAGTTAACAGTATGCAGCAAATATTCTTGTCTAGATTGACTCAAAGGTCAGTTTGGAGGATGTTAATTTTGAGTAAGAGAAGATAATTGTGTTTTGGCTCCTAGTTTAAGGTATCAATCCGAGGTAAAATAATACACCTAGGTAAAATTAGGTTTAAGCACCAAAGCAAAGTTTGCAGTAACTATTCTAGTCTAGATTGCCTGTCAGGTCAGTTTGTCAGATATATAGGGTGAATAAGATAGCATTTTGGTTTGTAGTTTAAGGTATTGATTTGACGTAAAGTAATAAATATAGATGATAAGTTCAAGTACCAAAACAAAGTATGCAATAACTATTTTGGTCTAGACTGGCTAGAAGGGCAGATGTAAAGGGCAAATAAAAGAAGATAATAGTCTTTTTTTTGCTCCTAGAATAAAATATTGGTTCAAGATAAAATAATAAATGCAGGTAAAATTAGGTTCAAACACCAAAACAAAGTACACAGTAAATAATTTGGTCTAGACTGACTATGAGATTAGTTTAGAAGTACAATGATGTGCTGTTGCTTTACTCTGTGATTTGCACAGTTCTGACTAGAAGATAGGGTTAACTGTGAGTAACTTCTAAGAGAGGCCTGCATCTGTCAAATACGTTCTTGTATGGTGGTGTACAGAGCACTGCCCAGTACTTTTAATGTGAGAGAGAAAGTGAAAGAAATAATAGAAAAGTTGGCACACCACCAGCCATCTTAACCTAGATTGTTTGGGCCTACTATGAAGGCATGATTTTATATTTGACTTAAATTAAGAGCAGCAGGTAACTGGAGGTTTCTGACCTGTTCCAGAATGATGGCAGTACAACTATGCCAGGAAGAAAGGTGTGTGTGTGTGTGTGTGTGTGTTTTGAAAATAATTAATGTTAAAGGCAATTGTCTTCTGTAAGGGACACTAAAAGACACTGATTCACAGAGAGAAAGAGTAATAAGAAAGAGGCCTAGGGTGCCAGGTCAAAGCCTCTGCTCTGAAGGTGACCAGTAAGTGGCCTAGGGTGCTAGGTCAAAGTTTCTGATCTGAAGGTGTCCAGTATGTTGTCTAATCTGAGAATGGAAAATGAATGTTCATATCTAGTTCAGCAGTTCATATTTCTTTTTCTCCCTATTGAAATGTCAGCACTCAAAATGCAGAGTGCTGACAAACCAAAAAAAAGAGAGAGAGCGAAACTGGGAGAAGAGTGAATCTCGAAGTTCATCCTTTTTCTTTAAACTTCTTTTTTTTCAGGAGCCCCCTGCACCCCCACACCCTCTAAATTTGTACATACCAAGTCTGAGAGTGCTATACTTTGGAGAAAAGAGAACATTTGCAGAAAATGGCCATCTTGGACTTAGTAAGTCTGTTCTTTTGGTTATTCAGTCTGCGTTTCGGGACTGTCATTAGCGGGTCCCGGCATTTCAAATGGTTACCATTTCCTTTTTACTGCTGGGGCTAGGTTGCATTTTATGGACTGATTATTGAGTTAGACTCATGTCTATTTTCTTTCTTGTCCTTTAACCTACTGGGTACTGGTGGTGTGAATCAAGAGACTATCCGCCTGGTGCCAACTAGGACCTATTCCTCATATTTGATAGCAATGTGTACCACCATTCCTTACAAATTTTGCGGGCACTGGTAGGACTCAAACTCCATCTGAGCCACATTGACCCCCTTAGTTGTGACATTTTTGGTGGGGACTGGTGGGATGCAAACCCCATCCATGCCATTGACTGTGACAGTTGTAAGCACATGTTTTGCTGGAGATAAAAAATAAATAAAAAGCTGTGGTGTATTTACCATGCATTTGTTTTGTTAAGTTTCCTATTTTGTTTAGTTCTGCTTTTTTTTCTGAATTTCTCATTGGTTAAATGCACTTGTTGCTTAAACCAGTCATTTAAGAATTTCAAGTGTCTTCTTTGGAAATTAAAAGACACATATGCTGTCCATAAATGCATCATGTCTGTTGGTTACAGTCTGGAAATTAATTATATTATTCATTTACATGTGGATATACACGGAAAACTTATTATTAAACCTAAACATGGTAAGTAACTCAAACAACCTGGCACATATTCATACCTATTGGGTTTAACTGACAGCAATCCTGTGTAATTAATGTGTATTCATAATAATAAGGTGTAACTAACAGAAATGGTACTGTACATCTTTTAAGCATATCAAGTAAACGAATGAGACAGTGATTCAAGCATTTTAGTGTGACTGTGAATGGATATACTTAGCTGGTTGCAGGACATCTGATCAGCAAACAGCAATTTATCTGGAGTAAATAGGTCTCAGCCTGAGAATCAAATGCCCAGATGTACATACTGAATACCCACGTGATAGCATCACCAGGTAGCAGTCACACTCATTGAAACGAACAAGGTTGTTTGAAAATTTGACAACTAAAACACTTCTGTAAATATTTTTGCGGGGGGGGGGGGGCAGAACTCCTTTACACATACAACTTGAGTATACTAATGCCAAGGTTGCACAAAGAAAGGAAAACAGTTGTTAGTATGTAATACCAGCTGCATGCTGTTCTCTGCACGTGCATAATTTCCAAGTTGGCAAGAAAACAATGAAAAGGTACTGCTCTCCGATTAGGACTTGATCACAAGCAGTACCAGACAAGTGGGACTTTCAGTTTTGTGGGGACTGTTATTTTAGGATTTGCTGATTGTCTACATATTTAATTTGGCGATTTTATATGCTCTATACTGCGGTGGTGGTGCTGCGGTAGCGTTGTCGCCTCACAGTTAGATGTTGCCCGTTCGATTCTCAGTTAAAGCGTCTACTGTGTGATGACATGCGTGAATGGGCGTTCCTTCGTTGAAGGTTGTGCGTTAGGCCCGGCAAGCCAGCATGTAAAACTCTACTGCCAATCATTAGCAGACCGGAGTTCCGCTGTGGCGACCCCTAACCAGGAAAAGCCGAAAGACACACACACACTTTCATCCTATGTGAGAGAAAAAATATTATGTAACTTATTAGAAACTGATTTCTCACCCACATCTATAATAAATTGAGAATAATGTGTGGCACTATCTTTGTTTTAGAAACAGAGAAGACAGAGTAAGGGAATTTCAGTTTCATTGCCAACTAAGAGAAATTACCTTAGTAAGCTACGTTGTGGAGTTAGAGCAATAAGAAAAATAATTTTTCTCTAAATGGATGTTCCTGAAATATAAAACTGCATAGTTCAGCTGCACTTAACTATAAGGGTTAGTTGTGACTAGGCATAGCTTGCAGTGGTCATCACCATTCATAAGCTCAGTGGGTGATGAGTATAAGCAGCTTGTGAGCGGGTGTAAGCTGATTGCATGTAGTGCTTCCCCATAATACAATATCCAAGTAACAAAGAGGTCTAGGAAACACAGATCTGTAATGCAGGCAGACCATCAGGATGTTCATCGTGCATACAGCTGCAGTAGTCACAGATGGGTTCTCTGCCGTCAGGCGGTCCCTCGGTCGGCCAAATTCCAAAGTCTTGGTCCGGCGTTGGTTGTCGTCGCTTTCTCTTCTGACGTCAGTGAGGCCAGAGTATATAAGACACAGCCGACGCCAGTCTTTTTTGCCGCGCGGTGCCCGAAGCAGAAGCAGTTCGCAAGTGCCGGTCGGCCAGCTCCTGAATTACAGAAATTTTGGAAACCGAAGTCTTCATTAAAGCTAAGTACCCCGTTGGGGAAACTTTTCTTGCCTCAGACCGATATCAGAAAAAGTTAATAATTGTATTTCTTGTGGGAAGCAAATACCGCTTAAGGATTTTCATTCCCTCTGCATACCTTGTTTAGGCCCAGACCACGACGTCTCGGGCTGTCGCTTTTGCGCTATCTTCAATAAACGCACTATTAAGCGTCGGGCGGAGTTCGCCCAACACTATTTTGGTAAAGCTTTTGATTATAAAATGTCGTCGGACACTCCGACTACCGTTTTGTCCAAAAAACGCAAGGACAAGGACCGACACGTGAGGCCCGCGGTCCCCGCCGACACCACGCCAAAACAGGCTACACGTGGTCCGGTTCTCAGCGAGACGCCTTTGCAGTCCCTGACTACTGACGACACTCCTTTGGCGGTGTACAGAGGACACCGCCACCTCCTTTGGCGGTGTCCTCTGTACCCGAGACCGCTGGGACCTCGGCCCTTTCCCAGACTACAACCACCGAAGCCTTTGCTAATGTTGAGCCTACTAATGTGGACAGGTCCACCTCCACCCATGGTGTCTTTAGACCCTCATCTTCTTTTTCTATTAAGGCCTTTACTAAATCCAAAGCAGCCAGGCATCCCAAGAGGCCTGTTGCACAGGGCTCATCTCCAGGTCCCATGCCTAAAAAACAGATGCTTAAAATGGCTGAGGATTTAATTACTCTTATCAGAGGTTCTCAACCCCCTCCAGACAAGAGACCCAAAGTGGAGGAAGATTCTCCCTCTTCTGATCAGGGATCCATTTTATCAGAACATTCTGATGTAGAGGAACACTCTTACTCCCCTTTTGAGGATTCGGATGCAGAGCAGTCCATCCCTTCTGTATCCCCTCCCGAGGATTTTTCCTTTGGGGAAACCTTGCACACCTTGAGGGAACACTTCCATTGGGAAGGCCAAGACTTTTCAGATTCCAAGAAAAGACTTAGGGAATTTCTTTTGTTACCTCAACACAGACCTCTGGCGATACCCCCTGTTTTGGACATACTTGATGATGTTTATTCGGAGGCTTGCCTTAACCCGGATTCTCTGCCTCCTGCACCAGTCAAACCTGATATGTACTACAGAGTACCTAACTCTCACCAATTTCTCTTCAAAAGCCATAATGCTGACCCTGAAACCATTTCACAAGGCCCCAAGGGATTGAAGGCCTCCACTGCCAAGAATCCACTTCCTGCAGAAAGGGAGTCAAGATATTTAGAAAGGTGGGGGAAAAAGGTATATACCTCGGCCACCCTAGCCATGGGGGCCTTAAATTGTCAGTTTCATATGCTTAAATATCAACAGTTCCTGTTATCACAATTAAGGAATAAAATGTCTCAACCTGAACAACCAGATTTAAAGGAGTTACAGGATATGATGCATAGTGCAGAGCAAGTGGGTAAACACACTTTACAATGTGGTTATGATGCCCTAGAGGCTTCAAGTAGAGCGGCTGCTACAGGATCAGTCATTCGCAGACATGCCTGGCTTAGAGAACAAAACTTACCTGATCATGTGAAAGCTAAACTTCTAGATGCTCCTTTACAAAAGGATGTGCTGTTTGGTACTAATGCTGAGGAGATACTCCGGAAAATGGAAGAAAAAGCCAAATCTATGCAAACTGTCAAAGCCTTTTTACAGGTCCAACCACCACGTTTTAGCAGAAAATTGGCCTTCAAAAAACTGGTCCTTTCCAGCCACTGACAAGCCCCAAAGAGGTAGATACAGACGCACAAGGGGCAGAGGGCAATCACAAGGATCATATAGAGGCCGACAATGGCAAACTCCAGCACCAAGAGGTGGCGAGGACAGTGCACAACAATACAGGAAGCAAACCCAATGACTCCCTCATTTCCATGCCAAGCACGTCTCAGCTGGCAGCACCTTTGGGAGGAAAGCTAGCATTATTTGCAGGCAATTGGCATATTGTCACAACAGACAAATGGATCCTGGACATTATAAACAGAGGCTACAAATTTCATTTTCACACTCTTCCAAAAATGAGAGGCATGCCAAACCTGCCACAGAATCAAAGGGCAGAGGCACAACTACAAATTTCAAAGCTCTTAAGCATGAGAGCTATTCAAGAGGTACCTACTCACGAACAAGGTCAAGGTTTTTATTCAAGACTTTTTCTGGTACCAAGGAAAGGAACCGACTGGAGACCCATTTTGGACTTATCCATCCTAAACACATTTCTACTCGTACCA
Organism: Protopterus annectens; assembly: GCF_019279795.1. NCBI lineage: Eukaryota > Metazoa > Chordata > Ceratodontiformes > Protopteridae > Protopterus > Protopterus annectens. The sequence continues at coordinate 1,250,703,299 of NC_056739.1, forward strand.
AAATTCAAAATGCACACATTACAGCAACTTCTTCCCATGCTGGGCAAGGAGTTTTGGCTGGTAACATTGGACCTCAAGGAGGCATACCTGCATGTCCCAATCAGACAAAGCTGCAGAAGATACCTCAGATTTCTTGCAGGTTCAATCCACTATCAATTCTCTGCATTGCCCTTTGGATTATCTACTGCGCCCAGAGTATTCACAAAGTGCCTGGCATCAGTGATTGCCTACTGCAGACTTCAAGGGATACAAATTTACCCTTATTTGGATGACTGCCTGATCCAAGCGGACAGCAAACACATACTTCTGGAACATCTGGCATATGTGACACGGTTACTGCATTCTCTGGGATACACAATCAACAAAGAGAAATCAAGGCTAACACCATCTCAGAAAATAACTTTCCTGGGTGCCAACTTGGACACAAACACCCAGATGGGCCTACCTTACGCCAGAAAAACAGGGGCAACTATCTCAGTACTTCAAAATACTAGCAAAAAGTACCAGACTTACTGCAAGGAAAATCCTGCAGGCTCTGGGATTCATGGCATCTTGCATTCTTTTAATCCCATGTGCAAAGCTGCATATGAGGAAACTTCAATGGTACCTAAAAAACCTATGGTCTCAACACAGTCACAGTTTGGAAACAATAATACCAATAATCCCATGTTTGCAAAAGGAATTTCTATGGTGGGCCCAAGCATGTCAAGCAAACACAGGCCTCCCATTCTGCAAGCCTCAAGCAAAGCAAGTTATCACAACAGACGCCTCAGATTACGCCTGGGGCACATGACGGACAGGTGCATCCAGGGCAAATGGTCCCAAAAGGAAAAGCACCTTCACATCAATCAGAAAGAAATGCTAGCAGTAATAAATGCAATTACAGCTTTCAAGGACTTCCTGCATCCAGGACAATTACTGATAAGAACAGACAACACCACAGTAATGTGGTACATAAACAAACAAGGAGGAACACATTCATACCCCTTGTGCAGACTAGCCATGACTCTTTGGAACTTGGCTCTGGAATGGCAAATCGAACTTCAAGCACAGTACCTGCCAGGATTGGAAAACACGCTGGCAGACAATTTAAGCAGAAATATGACAGATCCACACGAATGGAAGTTACATCCTCAGGTGTTTACAGAAATAATCCAAATGTGGGGGAGGCCAGACATAGATCTTTTTGCCTCCCACAGGAATCATCAATTGGAAAAGTTTTGTTCGAGGACCTTTCATCCAAAGGCCTGGAGAGTGGACGCCCTTTCATTCAGTTGGACAGCATGGACAGTTTACACATTCCCACCTCTGCCTCTTCTGCCCAAGGTACGTTTGAAAGCAAGAGCAGACCGAGGATGATATTGATTGCTCCAGATTGGCCAAGGCAACACTGGTGCCCACTGCTGAGGAGCCTAACACATACTCCTCCCTGGTCCCTGCCTCTAATGCCTCTTCTGCTGACTCAGCACAGCTACAAAACTCTTCACAGTCAGCTGAAAACACTCAGTCTCGCTGCATGGAAAATTCCTTAACACCACAACTGACCCTACTCTACAAGGAGGTGCAGGATGTCATTTTGGAGGCCAGAAGGCCATCTACTAGAAAAGCTTACTCCGCAAAATGGAAGCGGTTTTGTTCTTGGAATGAGAAAAAAGGCCAGGACCCTAGAAAACTGAACTTGCCTCAGGTATTACAGTATCTAGATGAGCTGCTGAACAGTGGACTTTCATTTTCTTCCATAAAAATACATGCCTCAGCCATTTCTGCAGAATTCAACACGGATCCTCCTTTATTTTCTCATCCACTCTTACGACAGTTCCTCAGAGGGGCTAAGAATATAAGACCACCAAGGAAACAACCAATACCAGCCTGGGATCTTAATTACATACTAGAAAAATTAACATTGCCTCCTTTTGAACCAGCTGCCTCAACAGATTTGCAATATTTGTCCTGGAAAACTGCCTTCCTTCTTGCTATCACTTCAGCTCGTAGAGTTTCGGAACTACAGGCCCTCATGGCAGTGCAGCCCTTTCTCATTTTCCATCAGGACAGGGTTTCCCTTCGTACCAACCCATCATTTATGCCTAAAGTGGTATCCAGGGTAGCTTTAAATCAAGCCATACACCTTCCTACCTTTTACCCCAATCCTCAAAACAAAGGGGAAAGGCTGCTACATTCTTTAGACATCCATAGGCAGCTACGTTACTATTTGGACAGAACAAAGTCCTTCAGGAAATCAGAACAACTCTTTGTGTCCTATGCTGTAGGGGCTCAAGGGAAGCCAGTTTCCAAGCAGACTATTTCAAAGTGGATAGGCCACTGCATACGGTTTTGTTATTCCTATCATGGGAAATCTGTTCCTACAGGTATCAGATCACACTCCACCAGGGCCACAGCTACCTCTACAGCCTTCCTCAGAGGAGTTCCTACCAAAGATATTCTGGAGGCAGCCACTTGGAGTTCTGTACATACCTTCACAAAACACTACCACCTGCCTTTATATTCCAGAACAAGAGCAGGCTTTGCCACTGCTGTTTTGCAGGGCATTCTGGCTCAACCCAGTTCCTCCTAGTACCTACTACCCTGTGCGTAGCTTTGGGACTCTACCCATCTGTGATTACTGCAGCTGTATGCACGATGAACATAGTACAGTTTTGTACCTACCATAAATGTAGATGTTCGAGTGCTAATACAGCTGCAGTACAGGTTTCCCTCCCTCCTTCCCCACTTGGTAAAGGCATGGGGCCTAACAACCTCTTCATACAACCTGACTGGGTTATCCTTCTATGGTTTATTTGCTTGCAGCCACTGATTTTGGATTATATTGCATTGCATGTATATACATATAAGCATAATTTATGTATTGCCTTCCTTCTGGGGGCACCTGACATCTGGGGCAAGAAAGACTGAAGAACATGGCGTCGGCTGTGTCTTATATACTCTGGCCTCATTGACGTCAGAAGAGAAAGCGACGACAACCAACGCCGGACCAAGACTTTGAAATTCGGCCGACCGAGGGACCGCCTGACGGCAGAGAACCCATCTGTGATTACTGCAGCTGTATTAGCACTCGAACATCTACATTTATGGTAGGTACAAAACTGTACTTTCTGTAGTATACTTTGGATATCCATGTACCATGCATAGTTTGTACTCAGATTGTCTGCAAACCACCCTAGAATGTTGCTGCAGCTGCTGTTTGCTTGTGTACAACAGACAGTATCCCAGAAAACCTTTTCTCGCCTTAGGAATGAGAGGTACCTAACCAGTTTATTCCCTGCTCTGGACTAGACTCCCCTTGTATACCAACTTTTAAAATCAGCCTGGATGATTGGGTGGGTGATAGAAATTTTTAACCTGCAATTTGTGGAAGTAATATACTTAATGGGTGACACTGTTAATCTGCCACCAGTATAGGGTGGTATGGTTGAGCTTCTTTGTGGTCTCCTTGGCTGTAAGCTTAGTAAGAACTTATGAATGCATGACAGTTAATGCTCAATCTGTTCATCCCCCCTTGGTGAGTACTAGTACTGTGGCATCTCCTTATGTCAAGGTACAGGGGCAACGACTTACTAAGTGAGGGCAGCTATACAAAGTCACCTTGTAGCTTAACGCAACATGTTGAACTATCTATTTTTGAAAACATCCTTCAGAGCATAGGAATTTGGCAAAAGCCATATGAGTCTAGCCGTAGGCCCATTCTTTTCCACTTGATGTACAAAGCGGAGTTCAAGGAAGATGGAATTTCAGTTATTAGTTTAAGAAATACAAGCTTTCCATATAAGGTATGTATTTTTTTTAAGTGTGTAACCTTGTACAGATAAACAGAAGTTACACTAGACAGTTTTTGTAGGTGAATGCATGTCAGTATTCCATTAGTCGTGCTCTGCTGTGCTACACCGATGCTGATGACCTTGCCTATTATTTGTTTCCAGATTTTTTTTGCCACCCTCTTGTCTTTGTAGCTTGAACATTCATTCCTATTCTTTTCTTGTGCTGAGATATATTTTTGTCACGTTGCCCCTACTACTGCTGCTTCCTTAAACTCGCAGGATTTCGGTATATCCATTTACATGTTTTATCCTGTTCATTCATTATTTTCTTTCCAGTTTTATCCACATGCAGTTGCTAGTCATCCCAGATTGTAAACTACTGTGCACCCTGTTTTACTTCAGCACTTCCTGCTAATGCCTGACATAGCACATGAGAAATCTTTCATATTTCCATGTTTTTAGCACTGATCATATCCAAATGTAAGAATCAGCCTATTTTCAAATAATCTGCATTTTTTATGATCTCCAGAGGTTAATATCTACAAGAAAACAATCTTTCATGAGCAATGGTTTTAGATTGACCATGTTGTTTTTATTAAATATTATGATAACTGAAATTTCCATCTATTAAAAAGTATTTTGGCTTGCTTTTGATTTTTGCTAGAAGCCACAGTGAGTAAAGATTATTAATTGATTGATTGGTTGCTGTTGTAAATATGTATTTATTGTTGACCTGTTAAAAGGTTAATTTCATGACAGTCGTTTTTGTTACTTGTCACATTGTTATTAAAGTAGTTGTTTAACTGTAGCTTCATATTGCAGGTGCATTTACAGTGCAGCTGTGTGGTACTACCACCATCTTGTCTGCCAGATGCCGGTTATTATGGTCACAGAAGATGAAGATATCATAGAAAAGTATAAGAATGAAACACAAGGCGTGTTTGTAATATCTTTCAAGGTAAATATTTGCTATAATATTGTAAACAGCAAAGGCCAGGCCACTATATGTAAATAAATAAATATCTCTATCTATCTATCTATCTATCTATCTACACCTTTGCTTTCCTTTCGGGTTTTCTAAGTGATTTTTGTTTTGTTAATTGCAGCTTATAACCCTCTGGGAGATTTATCTGGGTCTTGGAGGTTCTTGTTTGAGAACCCCCTTGCCAATTAAGATGTAAGGGGGAATCCCACCAGCACCACTTTTGATATGCAGAGCACCGTTTCACTGTAGCCTCACTCTTTCTGTCTGTGAAGGTGCTTCCTGCTGTGATCTTTCTCCTCCACACCATACATTGGGGGCTGGATACCTCAAAAGTGTGATTAAAACTGTTCCCAAGAGTTTGTAACCTTTGATGCTTCAGCACCCCAACCAGAACTACAAAATCCTCCTGCATCTGGTTTGCAGTATCATTGCAGTTCAGCTGTTCACATACTTTAATTGGTCTACTTGACGGCTGCCTTCTAGAAACCATGGACATTTTGTGGAAGGAGATCACAGACCAGTTTAACTTCCATACCAGTGCCCATTTGGCTGTGTTTAGTCTACTAAGTTCCAGGATAACAGTCGGTCAGTTTGTGTTCACGCAGGGCATAGGTTGTTAATGTCTGCGTAGCTGTGTGCTCTTTGTCTGGATACTGAATGTTGGCCCACAAAGTCAGACTTACTCTACTTTGGTTTCAATCAAGATTTTCAGTGCTGTGTAGCCCAGAAGGTTAGAAAAAAAGTTAGGATATCTCTGAGCATTGAAGACTGTAATATGATTGTTGAGAAAGGTCTTTAGGGTAGTAAAAGCAGAAGCATGTCTTAGACACAGTAAGAAAGGTCATAAATGGCCTGCTGCAGTGATCATCAGACAGCTTTTCAGGATGCTCATGAAAGGCAGAGAATGCCTTTTATACCTTCTTATCTATTAACTAATTGAACTCTTCTAACGTTACAGAGGGTGAGAAAGAAGCATCAGTGTTGTAGCTGGACTAAAGTTAGAGGGAGAATCTGAACAAATGAAAATTACCAGTCAGTGTAAGGTTCTGCATGTTGGAAATGGAATGTTCCACAGTAACAGTGACTCGCTGTGCACCCCCCCACTCCCCATTCTCCAAATGGTCTCGCAGCCCCTTTGAAAAGGACAAGTTCATATGTGAGCAGTCATCAGTAGTGTGCAGTGGTACACGTCACACTGAGATCGTAATCTGCAGTCCAATACCTTCCTGGAAAAGTTGCATGATTTCCTCCATTACAATTGTGGAAAGGGGACATGTGAAACTGAACCAGCATATATAACCTGACTGTTATACAATGTCATTTTTTTTAACTTGTCGGAATGATTGCTATTAGACTTGCAGTTTTTCATTACTCCAGCCAGTTGTCTAGTAACGCACACCCTTTAATCATTGTGGACTACTGGCTGTCTACCTGTCATGCTGGTCTGATGGAGGAATAAACTACTTGGTGTGGTACATTTATTAAACAGAAGTACATCAAATGCCATGCTACCAGTATCTTCATTAAAATGTTGTACAAATATCTGACATTTTTCTCCATCTGTTGTGTCAAAGAAGTTAAGAAAATGGCTTAAAAGCATAATTTGTAGAATTAGAATTGTAAAGATAGAAGGCCTTGAAAGATTACCATCCTGAACTTTTGTTCCAAGTGAATAGAATTAGATGTCAGCCTAATGGCGTTGGCAACAGAGCATCCACAGTAGCAGCAACCTAGGTTTAAACCTTGTCTCTAGGTGATTTGACGTGACACTCTGACCCCATGTGTTATGGATAGATGGATTTGGGGATGTGGGGGTAGAGGGGGGGGCCTGGCCAGTGGTTGGCATGCTTTTTTTGTTGACTGAATGAACATTCACTGCCATAGCACCCTCATCATGAGATGCCTTTGAGGAGTTGGTGGTGCATGAATTCTAGGACACTGGTGATATGTCCTCTGCAGGGTAAATGGCTGGGATTTGGTATGCACTTCCCACATTAATTTCAGTATGTCCTAGGTATGCTTTAAAGGGATCCTGTAGAATATCCCCCCCCCCCCCAAAAAAAAAGCCTGTCTCTACAGTATGACAACTGTGTAGGTTTCACCACTCAGTTTTCACCCACTTAAAGGAATGAATAGGAGAAACACAGTCCGTGGTCCCTGAGAATTTGTGGTCATGTGGGAGACAAAAAGCATATAGATACGTTTATGTCACTGAGGTTCAGGAGTAACTTGAACTGTCTCCTGCTGCAGGTTGTAGAACTAGCATCTGACAGCCAGACATTGAAAACCTTGAATACCAGAATGATTAAGATGTTACAATATGTATTCTGTGATGGAAGTAGAGGAAAAGAGAGATATGGCTCTGACCTATAAGGGAATTAGCAAGTTACAGAATAAAAAGTTGGACAGTAACATATCGTAGTGTTAAGTTGGTATGGGCTGTATACCTATGAGAAACGTACTTCCATATGCAGAAGGTGGTACCTACACATATTACATTTCGGAATGAGGTGGTAAAAGACTGAAGGGTGTGTCTGCAAGTTCTCCAAGATAAAGCTCCCTGGACATCAAATCCTTGGGCCACAAGTCCACAAAATACAAACCCCTGATAACTGCTTTCTATAAAAAATATCACTGCTGGTATGGTTTCTTTTTGCTCAGTAGCAGCATTCCCTTTGTTTTGTGAAATTTCTTACATCTTTGTAGTTGTGCAGTAGTAGATTTGGAATATATGTTTGAAGGTGTGGGTGGCTTGTCCTGCAAAAAGCAGTTAGAGGTTGAGTTTTTGTTGCGCTGTTCTTTGCCCATTTGTGTTTGATGACTTAGAGCTTTACCATCTTGTGACTTGACCTTTCCTGGTGAAATTAACCAACGTAGTCTCAGAATTAAATGTGTACATAGACGTACTAGTGAAATTAACTGAAGTAATCTCAGGATTAAGTGTGCACGTACGCATACAAGGAGACCTTCATGGAGCAAAGCTGTTTATGCAGAACATGGAATGAGGTAAGATGATATGCAGATAACTGCATCCTGAAGCCGAGTGAGTGAGTGGACCACATTTTGGTCTTATCTGTGATTCTTTGCATTTTGGTATTTTAGCTAATATCTAGATAATCTGTAGAGTATCTTGCCTTAAAATGTAGGAAGCTGCTGAAGCATTACTTTCTTTGTACGGTTATTTTTATTTTTCTTCGCATTCTTTCACAAGTGTTAATACCGAAGACATGGTTCTCCCAGCAAGCTGTGGGCTAAGTGACAATTTATTGTTTATATTGTACTACTTTAAGTCTTTCTATAATATATAGTTTAGTAAATACCTTATCCTTTCGATGTCCGTTTTAGTTAGAGGACATTTTTTTTTGTTTTGAGTGTTTTTCACTTCTTCTTCTGTCCCTTTCAATTAGAGGATGTTCTTTCCTTTAGTTTAAAAAAAAAAAAAAAAAACTTGTTTTCTCTTAGCTTTTCTCAAGTCCATTTAAGTTTGAGGACGTTCTTTGGTGTGACTGTGTTAGTTCCTTTATCTGCCTTTGTTGTAGCTGGTTAAAATTTTTGTTTTTCTAATTTTCTAATTGTGTCTCAAAAAACAGAAAGTAAACCCTTAGGGTTTAAGAAATGCGAGCAGTGTGGGAAGAAAATGCCCTTAAGTGATGCACACACTTTGAGTGTATTACTTGGGGTCCTTACACCTGCAAGAGTCATGCTCCATTTGTCTTTGATTTAATCAAAGGGCTCTAATGGGGCATAAAAATAAGCTCATTTTAAAAGGATTACTTAAAACTCCTTTTCTGAGGCTATTTCTCCAGAGTCCGCAGTCTCTTATTAGTCTTCCAAATCAGACAAGTCACAAAAACAACATTCTTCAACTCCAAAGTTGTCTTCAGAGCTGAAAGAGAAAGGTCCTAAGCTGTCTGCTCCTTCAGATTCCTCGGAGAAGCTAGTTGTGATCAGATCCAAGCTCTTCAGAGCAACAGGAGCCAGAATTTAGATATCAGAGCAGCTTCATCATTGGAGCCGATACCTTCTCAGCTCCCATCTCCTTTTTTGACGAAGTCCAGGTCTCCTACTTTATCTACCCAGTCTACCAGGAGTTTGAGATGATGACATGGATAGGGTAGTGCAAAGCCTTTTGAAGACACCGGCCTTGGCCAAATTCTTACTGGAACCAAGCCCAAAGGCATCAGATCCCACAAAGTCCTCTCCATGGGTGCCTACTCCTCCTCCAATCCGTGGCTTCGGAGCCAGAAGATTTGGATGTCCAACTAGTGTCTGTCTCAGATCCTAGACCCATTGGTTCCTTGGATCCAACGTCTGTCCTGAGTGCCTCTACTCAGTCGGAGCGGGAGACCCCTAAGAGCTGTTACTCACCGGTCGGGCCCGGAGAGAGGATTTGGATCTCACCAGATCCTACCTGTGCCTTGGAGCTTCTGTCTGTGCCGGAGATTCCCTGGGCTCCAACAACCTTTTTATCGGATATGGGGTGATGTTCTTCGTGTTTCACTGTTGCAGTTATCACATTTGGGTTATCTGCTTGCAGTAGCCCTCAGTCGGCTTGATTATCAAAGTCTTTGGTCCCGCATCGGTTGCTGTCTCATCTTCCGTGAAGTCAGGTAGTCGGGTATAAAGCATGAAGCCGACGCCATTACATCAGTCTTTCTTGCCGTGCAGTGCCAGAAGCAGTTCGCAAGTGCTGGTTGGCCGACTCCTGAAATTTTCATTTTCGAGTTTCAGAACCAAAGTCTTCAACTAAAGCTAAGTACCCTGTTGGGGAAATTTTTTCTTGCTCTAAATCGATGTCAGTAAAAGTCAATAATTGTATTTCTTGTGGAAAGCAAATACCTCATAAAGATTTTCATTCGTACTGTATTCCTTGCCTAGGCCCTGACCACGATGTACCTTGCTGTCGGTTTTGTGCCTTTTTTAAGCAACGAACTATCCGTCTGTATATTTACGCTTCTACGTATTTTGGTATATTTACGCTTCTACGTATTTTGGTACTCTGTTCAATTATCCAGAGATGTCTTCGGTAAGCCATCTGACTACCGACATTCTGAAATAAACGCAAAGATAAAGACAGAGACAGGCCACCTAGGTCCAAAGCTGCCGACGATGCTTCTCCTAAGCCAATCGCCAGTTCGCCGGTACTCAGTGAGGTGCTTTCGCAGCCCCTAATACTCGCTACTTCAGATTCGCAGGCCTCTATTGAGACCCATTCGGAGTCCGGTATGCCATGATATGCTTCAACTGTGGAACCTGCGGATGTCTCTAGCTTTGATAGGTCCAGAGCCGCTGTGCAGGCACTGGCTTCTGAAGGTGTATTCAGGCCTACTGACTTGCATATTAAACCGACGCCATCTTCTTCTTCAAGGCCTAAAACTCTAGCCATGCCTAGAAAACCAACGCCCAGACCACATGGTCAGGCCTCTATGCCTAAAAAACAAATGATAAGAATGGCTGAAGACCTTACTTTAATCAGGGGAAGCCAACCTTCCCCTTCTAAGAGACCTAGGACTGAATTTGCTTATGATACTTTTGACCAAGATTCTGAAATTTCTGTTTCCTCTGATGACCAGAATTTACCCTTGATGCAGAGGACTCTATTCCCTCTGCCCCCCCCAGAGGATTTTTCTATTGGTGAAACCTTGCATACTCTTAGGGAGCATTTTCGCTGGGAAAGCCAGGATTACTCTGATTCTAAAAAGAGGCTTAGGGATTTCTTACTCCTGCCTCAACACAGGCCTTTAGCTATCCCTCCTGTACTAGACATTGTTGATGATGCTTTTTCAGAATCTAGCTTGGCCCCTGACTCTTTACCTCCTGCTCCCAGAAAACCTGACAGATATTACAGGGTTCCTGACTCTCACAAGTTCCTTTTTAAAAATCCTACTGCGGATCCTGAGACCATTTCACAGGGACCCAAAGGCATTAAGGCTACTACTGCCAAAAATCCTACCCCTTCTGATAGAGACTCCAGGGCGCTGGATAGATGGGGTAAGAAGGTATACACTTCTGCAACCTTGGCCATTAGGGCCTTAAACTGTCAGTATCAGCAACATATTATTGGATTGCTTAAACAGACAATGATGTTGATTCCTGACTGTGCTGAAAATAAGGATTTACAGGATTTAATGCATTCTGCTGAAGAGGTTGGAAAACATACTTTGCAATGTGGTTTTGATTCACTACAGGCATCTTGCAAGGCTGCTGTCACTGTGTCTGTACTTAGAAGGCATGCTTGGCTTAAGGAGCAATCTTTGCCAGGTCATGTTAAAGCTAAATTGCTGGATGCTCCCTTAAATCAGGACCGCCTATTTGGCAACATAGAAGAAGAAGTTCTTAAAAAGATGGAGGAAAAAGCTAAATCTATGCAAACTGTTAAAGATTTCCTACAAGTACAGCCTGCAAGATTTAGTAGGCTTTGGCCCTCTAAGAATTGGTCCTTTCCTGCCTCTTCCAGGCCTTCTTTGTCCAAATTCAGAACCAGCAGAACACCCAGGCTTCAGTCCCAGGGTAAGCACAGGACTAAGCAGTGGGGGGCTCCCACTTCCAAGTCGGGGAGTATGGTAAGCTGTCTCAATGACTTAACTTTAAAACTTCCAAGCACTTTTCAACTGACTGCTCCTTTAGGGGGAAAGATTGCTCTGTAGGCCAAAAACTGGGAACTCATTACCCAGGACAAATGGGTTTTAAATATAGTTTCCCGGGTCTATATGACAGTATCGAATGGACTAAATAGCGAATGCTATTTAATCGATCCGATACTGTCGAAATGGCAAACTAGAGAAGTCACGGAAAATCGAATTTTTTCCTGGGGAAAAAAATCAGTGGGCCGTCTTCGGGGCATTGCCATTTCTTCCATTATGGTGCGATCTCGGAGTTGGTATATTTAAGTAGGGGGGGGTAAAGTCCCCCACTTAAATTTGTGTTTAAGTGTTTTTTTTTTTTTTTTAACGGAGCAGCGATTTTTTTTTTAGTGGGAAAAAAATCACTGTTCTGTTTGTTCGATGTTTTGTTGTTTAGATATTATCGGTACAATGAAATAGCGTTTGCTATTTTCATCGTACGATAATATAATATAGGCGCTAGTTTCCCAAGGATACAGATTTCACTTCTGCACGTTACCAACCCCAAACGGTTGGCCAGATCTACCCTCAAGTCAGTGGCAGAGGCTAAAAAGCAAGTACTCTCTCTCAAGCATAAAGGCTATTCAAACAGTACCAGAAGAGGAAAAGGGACAAGGTTTCTACTCAAGACTTTTTCTGGTAGCCAGAAAAGGCAACTCATGGCATCCTATCCTGGACCTTTCTATCTTAAACACCTTTTTGGTGATTCCAAAATTCAAAATGCTAACTCTTTACCAGTTGCTACCCTATGCTAGGCAAAGATGCCTGGTTGGCAACACTGGATTTAAAGGAAACCAACCTGCACATCCCAATCAGGGAATCTTGCAGAAGATACCTACGCTTCAAAGCAGGCTACATGCACTATCAGTTCTCTGCACTGCCTTTTGGCTTATCTACTGCGCCCACGGTATTCACAAAGTGCCTAGCTCCAGTCATTGCATTTTGCAGGCAAAGAAATATTCAAATATACCCATACCTGGACGATTGTCTAACTCAGGCAGAAAGCGAGGACATACTTTTGAATCATCTGGCATTTGTACAAACTAAGTGCTAACTTGTCTGGAGTACACCATAAACAAAAAGAAATCACATCTGGTGCCCTGTCAACAAATTATATTTCTGGGAGCAAGCTTGAACACAACTTCCCAGATGGCTTTCCTCATGCCAGAGAAACAAATTCATTTGACAACTTACTTCAAACTAATGGCCACAAAGACCCTGCTATCTGCAAGGCAAGTACTGCAAGCCTCGGGGTTCATGGCCTCCTGCATTCTACTAATTCCATATGCAAGACTGCATATGAGGAAACTACAATGGTATCTAAAAAGCCTATGGTGTCAAAATTCTCAGGATCTAGAAGCAATGATTCCTATCATACCTTGCCTATGGTTAGAGTTCCTTTGGTGGGCAGAGGCCTGCCACCAAAACAAGGGACTACCATTCACTCTAGCCCCTGCTACCCAAACCCTAGCAACAGAAGCATCAGACTATGCATGGGAGGCTCACCTGGCAGGGAAGTGCATTCATGGCAAATGGAACCCAAGTCAAATGCACCTGCATATCAATCAAAAAGAAATGTTAGCTGCACAGAACGCTCTGACAGCCTTCAAGGACTACATTCTTCCAGGACAATTAATGGTGAAGACAGACAGCACCACTTTTATGTGGTGCATAAGCAGGGGGGGTACCCATTCTTACCCCCTCTGCAGACTAGCCATGGCCTTGAGCTACCAAGTGCATCTACAAGCTCAATTCCTGCCAGGGAAACTAAATACACTGGCAAACGAACTAAGCAGAAATCTCATGGACCCACACGAGTGGAAACTTAAACCAAAGACTTTCAACATGTTGATAAACAAATGGGGGAGCCCAGATATAGACCTGTTTGCCTCCTCCCAGAACTACCAATTGGACATATTCTGCACAAGGACTCCCCACAAACACGCTTGGAAAGTGGATGCCCTGTCCTTCAGCTGGAAAAATCTATCAGTTTATGCCTTTCCCCCTCTGCCTCTCCTCTCCAAAGTGCTACTAAAGATCAAACCAAGGACGATATTGATTGCACCAGACTGGCCACGCCAATACTGGTACCCACTCTTGCACAGTGTGTCACTGCTGTCTCCATGGCACCTGCCTCAGACCCCTACCCTGCTGTCACAGCAAGAGAGACAGATTCTGCATCCTCAGCTTCAAACCCTGAACCTGGCAGCCTAGCTAATTACCTAATCTCTTGATTACCATCCCTCAGTAAACAAGTGTTCGATGTCATTTTGGAGGCTGAAAAATGGAAAAGATTCTGTGCCTGGAATCAAACTCAAGGGATGGGCACAGCAGCACCCAGCTTACCTCAGATTCTTCTATATTTAACTGAGATGCTTCACAAGGGCCTTTCGTTTTTCCTCCATCAAAATTCATGCTTCAGCCATTTCGGCTCATTACAACACAGAACCACTAGTTCCTCAGGGGGACCAAAAACTTAAGACCACCCAGGAGAGCCCCAACTTCAGCCTGGGACCTTAACTTTGTATTGGAAAAACTCACTCTTCCTCCTTTTGAGCCAGCTGCAAGTGCAGAGTTAAAATACCTTTCTTGGAAAAACAGCCTTCCTTTTAGCAATCACTTCAGTAAGAAGGGTATCTGAATTACAGGCCCTTATGGCAATGAAGCCTTTCATCATCTTTCATGCGGACAGGGTGTCCTTCATGCCCAAGGTGGTATCCAGTGTGGCTCTTAATAAGTCCATTCATTTGCCAACCTTCTTTTCTAATCCACAGAACAAAGGGGAACGGATGCTGCACTCCTTAGATGTGCACAGACAACTTAGATTTTACTTGGACAGGACTAAACCTCAAAGGAAATCTGAACAACTGCTGGTGGCATTTGTTGCAGGGGCAGAGGGGAAGGCTATTTCAAAGCAAACCATTTCTAAATGGACAGGCCATTGCATTCATTTCTGCTATAAGCACCATAGAAAACCTATCCCACAGGGGATTAAACCCCATTCAACCAGGGTTGCATCTACCTGTACTGCCTTTCTCAGAGGTGTCCCTTCCTACTGTGGAAGTCCTGGTTACCCTCCCTCCAGCCCCCTGACTTCTTTTGGCTATACCTCTACTCTCCTTTACTGTGCTTAAAAGCTTTTTGGTGTATTTGCTTTTTTTGTTGGAGGTATACCATTGTGTATGTATAAATATATATATATATATATATATATATATATATATATATATATATATATATATATATATATATATATATATATAATTGCTTCCCATTGGGGGGGGGGCTGACATCTGGGGTAAGAAAAACTGATGTAATGGCGTTGGCTGCATGCTTTATACCCCTGGCTATCTGACGTCACGGAAGATGAGACAGCAGCCGACGCAGGACCCAAGACTTTGATAATCAGACCGACTGAGGGCTACTGTAAGCAGATAACCCAAATGTGATGACTGCAACAGTGAATACACTCGAACATCTACATTTATGGTAAGTGTACACAACTGTACTTTCTTCTGATCAGGGACAGACTGCCTTTGAGGTCATGAGGAGGGTAATGATTGCACTCCAGTCTCAGACATAGTCTACCCAGGATCTTCCTTCCACTTCTGGGCCGGTGACTTTACCTTCTCATGTATCCCATCCACAGGACTGTAGAGAACCTAGGCCTCAGGACATCCAGCAAGCCCCTCTTCCAAAACCTCTCCAGATTACCCTACTGAGGAAGTCCCTTGAAAGAAGACTTGGAAGAGGAAGCATCTTGATTCCCCAGAGAAGTCAATCACATCCGATATTGACCTAGATGATGCAGAAGGGTCCCCACAGTCACCTTCTGATGATGTCTGCTTCAGAGACATCCTGAAAATGTTAAATCAGAGAGGTGACTGGCAGTCCATAACCCCTTCAGCTGAGGAGTCAATATATCTGAAGGCTTTTGGGTCTCACCCTTTCATCTCTTGGGTGACCCCCCCCCCTTCCAATGAGCTTATCAATTTAATCTCTTGGAAGGCTTGGAAGTCTCCAGATTCCATACAGCCAACTCCTAGGAGGCCAAATATCACTGATCCTAAGGACAAGTCTTTCCTTACCAAAGATGTAGCAGTTGATGGCATGTTCGTGGCGGCGGCCACTAAAAGGGAACTATCTGAGACTAGTTCCTCTATCCATCCCCTGGATAAGGATTCTAAGTCCATGGATAGGTGTGGCAAGTGCATTTTTCCATCAGCGACCTTTGCGTTATGATCGCTGAACTACTTAACTCATTTTAGTAGATTACAGAGGGACCTGTTAAAAGAACTGAAACACTCCCTTTTTTTAATTTCTCCAAATCTTTTGGGTTTCTAATACAGTGACTGGAATGGACCCCATTCCTAAGTCAAAGTACGATTAAAGTTCATGAAATTAGTATTGTTTTACTCTTTGATATCAGCCAGTAGTGCTGTTCGCAGCATGCACAGTGTGCCCAGTAATGACTCCTCCTGCAATTTGTACGAGTTGTATGTATTGGTAGCATATCTAAATACGATTGTAGACTCTTTTTTTATAAGACCCATTGCAACTACTACTATTGGAACTGTTTGGGTATCTTTTTTCCACATTGCTCTTGTTTTTGCTTGCAAATCCTGATATTTTATGACTTTTGTCTCTCTCTCTATGCAAGACACTGTAGTCACTGGGTGTGGCAATTTCAATGATCAATGCTACTTTTGTCTGTATCTGGTTTTCTATCATCTATCTTTTGAACTGTTAGTAATGGGTGATCCCTTGTGATGTAGACTTCATCATTTTCTACGATACTTTGTGGCTCATGTTTCCAGTGTTTTTCAGCCACTTCAATACCATAATGTTTGCACAATCCCCAGTGTAACAGTCTTGTCACATTATTATGCCTTTCGGTATACAGTCCTTCTGCCATTAATATGTCACAACCAGCAACAAGCTTTGCGACTGTTTCCAATTCAGTTTTGCAATACCTACATTTGTCTTTTTCTCCCACATGTTCAGTGGATTTTATAAACCAACATGTACATAGCCCACTATCTTCGGCCGTCAATATTAATCTTTCATTTCTTGGTTTGAATTCACCTCTCCTTAACCATTCCTGTGTTCATTCCTGATTAACATGAGATTCTTCCAGAAGTTTTCTGTATTTGCAACTATATTTATGAGCTTTCCTCATTTCTTGCCTTTTCATCTGGTCCTTCACCTTGTAATTCTTTCTTTTGTTTTTTGCACATTTAGTTGCTGCCTGATTTTTGTCTACTTCTGGTTTGATTTCCATTCCTGCTTGACGCTGATATGCTTCTGCTAGGTTAAGCAGAGATGTCATCTTAGATTTATTCTCCTCATGTTTCAAAACTTTCACTACATTTGGGTCTTGTGAGGTCAGCAGATATGTGTGTAGTTCCACAATTTCAGTTCTGTACATGTAATCAATTTCAAGGAGGCCCATCCCTCCTTCGAAACGGGGAATATATAATCTTGGCATGCACTGATTTTTATGGATCATTTGGTGAGCATGAAGCATCCTTCTTGTTTTAATATCTAATTTATCCAACACATTTTGGGGCCAATCAGTCATTCTGAAACTGTAAGTTAGGACAGGAAGGGCAAATTGGTTTATAGCTTGGATTTTATTCCTAGATGTCAACGCTGTTTTCAGTATTAATTTTAGTCTTCTGAAGTATTCCTTACTAAGTGTTATACACATTTGTTCATGTTTTATTGCTGATCCTTCATCATTTCCCAAGTATTAATACACTCCCTCTTGCTCAAGTTCTTTTATATGACATTCCTATCCCAGACTGATATTTTCTTGGTGCTGCAGCTTTACTGCTTTAAAGGTTGCTTTTGCACATTTATCAAGACCGAATGACATTCTAATATCATCTGAAAAAGTTTTGACAACCTGCAGCTGTGCTTTCAGCTCCTCATCTGATGAGCTATGCAGTTTTAGATCATCAACAAAGAGAAGATGAGAAGTTTATAGACTTTGTTGTTTTCTAGGAGCCAAATTTTAGCCATGGCCTAAGCTGTTAGGTAAACAGCTTAATGGGTTAAGTGCAATGCAAAATAGCAACTGCGACAGAGAGTAACCCTGGAAATATCCCCTTTTGAATTTTTATTCTTGAGATAGTAATTTGTCCTTTAACATGATTTAATTGCAAAGTGGTCTGCCATTGTTTCATGGTCACTGTAATATAGTCGATTAGTATAGGGTGTATCTTATACATTTTTAAGCACTCTTTTATCCATGAATGTTTGATACTATCAAATGCTTTTTTGTAGTCAGTCCATGCCATGCTTAGATTCTTCCCCTTTTTACAGATGTTCATCGTGCATACAGCTGCAGTAATCACAGCTGGAGTTTTCAGCCGTCAGGCGGTCCCTCGGTCGGCCGAATTCCAAAGTCTTGGTCCGGCGTCGGTTGTCGTCGCTTACTCTTCTGACGTCAGTAAGGCCAGAGTATATAAGACACAGCCGACGCCATGTTCTTCAGTCTTTTTTGCCGCGCGGTGCCCGAAGCAGAAGCAGTTCGCAAGTGCCGGTCGGCCAGCTCCTGAATTACGAAAAAATTGGAACCGAAGTCTTCTTTAAAGCTAAGTACCCCGTTGGGGAAACTTTTCTTGCCTCAGACCGATGTCAGAAAAAGTTAATAATTGTATTTCTTGTGGGAAGCAAATACCGCATAAGGATTTCCATTCCCTTGGCATACCTTGTTTGGGCCCAGACCACGACGTCTCGGGCTGTCGCTGCGCTACCTTCAATAAACGCACTATCAAGCGTCGGGCGGAGTTCGCCCAACACTACTTTGGTAAAGCTTTTGATTATAAGATGTCGTCGGACACTCCGACTACCGTTTTGTCCAAAAAACGCAAGGAAAAGTACCGACACGCGAGACCCGCGGCCCCCGCCGACACCACGCCAAAACAGGCTACACGTGGTCCGGTTCTCAGCGAGACGCCTTTGCAGTCCCTGACTACCGACGACACTCCTTTGGCGGTGTTCTCTGTACCCGAGACCGCTGGGTCCTCGGTCCTTTCCCAGACCACAACCGAAGCCACTGCTAATGTCGAGCCTACTAATGTGGACAGGTCCACCTCCACCCATGGTGTATTTAGGCTCTCATCTTCTTTTTCAATAAAGGCTTTTACTAAATCCAAAGCAGCCAGGCATCCCACGAGGCCTGTTGCACAGGGCCCATCTCCTGGACCCATGCCTAAGAAACAGATGCTTAAAATGGCTGAGGATTTAATTACTCTTATCAGAGGTTCTCAGCCCCCTCCTGACAAGAGATCCAGAGTGGAGGAAGAATCTCCCTCTTCTGATCAGGGATCCATTTTATCAGAACATTCTGATGCAGAGGAACACTCTTACTCCCCTTTTGAGGATTCGGATGCAGAACAGTCCATTCCTTCTGTATCCCCTCCTGAGGATTTTTCTTTGGGGAAACCTTGCACACTTTGAGGGAACACTTCCATTGGGAAGGCCAAGACTTTTCAGATTCCAAGAAAAGACTTAGGGAATTTCTTTGGTTACCTCAGCACAGACCTCTGGCTATACCCCCTGTTTTGGATGTACTGGATGATGTCTATTCGAAGGCTTGCCTTAACCCTGATTCTCTGCCTCCTGCACCAGTAAAACCTGATAGGTATTACAGAGTACCCAGCTCTCACCAATTTCTCTACAAAGGCCATAATGCTGACCCTGAAACCATTTCACAAGGCCCCAAGGGATTAAAGGCCTCCACTGCCAAGAATCCACTCCCTGCAGAAAGGGAATCCAGATCTCTAGAAAGGTGGGGTAAAAAGGTATATACCTCGGCCACCCTAGCTATGAGGGCCTTAAACTGTCAGTTTCATATGATTAAATATCAACAGTACCTGTTATCACAATTAAGGAACAAAATGTCTCAACCTGAACAACCAGATTTAAAAGAGTTACAGGATATGATGCATAGTGCGGAGCAAGTGGGTAAACACACCTTACAATGCGGTTATGATGCCCTAGAGGCTTCCAGTAGAGCGGCTGCCACAGGATCAGTCATTCGCAGACATGCCTGGCTTAGGGAACAAAATTTACCTGATCATGTGAAAGCTAAACTTCTTGATGCTCCTTTACAAAAGGATGTACTATTTGGTACTAATGCTGAGGACATACTACGGAAAATGGAAGAAAAAGCCAAATCTATGCAAACTGTCAAGGCTTTCTTACAGGTCCAACCACCACATTTTAGCAGAAATTGGCCTTCAAAAAACTGGTCCTTTCCAGCCACTGACAAGCCCCAAAGAGGTAGATACAGGCGCACAAGGGGCAGAGGGCAATCACAAGGATCATATAGAGGCAGACAATGGCAATCTCCAGCACCAAGAGGTGGTGAAGACAGTGCACAACAATACAGGAAGCAAACCCAATGACTCCCTCATTTCCATGCCAAGCAAGTCTCAGCTGACAGCACCTTTGGGAGGGAAACTAGCATTATTTGCAAGCAATTGGCATATTGTCACAACAGACAAATGGATACTGGACATTATAAACAGAGGCTACAAATTTCAATTTCACACTCTTCCAAAATGAGAGGCATGCCAAACCTGCCACAAAATCAAAGGGCAGAGGCACAACTGCAAATTTCAAAGCTCCTAAACATGAGAGCTATACAAAAGGTACCTACACACCAACAAGGTCAAGGTTTTATTCAAGACTTTTTCTGGTACCAAGAAAAGGAACCGACTGGAGACCCATTTTGGACTTATCCATCCTAAACACATTCCTACTCGTGCCAAAATTCAAGATGCTCACATTACAGCAACTTCTTCCCATGCTGGGCAAGGAGTTTTGGCTGGTAACATTGGACCTCAAGGAGGCATACCTGCATGTCCCAATCAGACAAAGCTGCAGAAGATACCTCAGATTTCTTGCAGGTTCAATCCACTATCAATTCTCTGCATTGCCCTTTGGCTTATCTACTGCGCCCAGAGTATTCACAAAGTGCCTGGCATCAGTGATTGCCTACTGCAGACTTCAAGGGATACAAATTTACCCTTATCTGGACGACTGCCTGATCCAACGCATACTACTGGAACATCTGGCATATGTGACACGGTTACTGCTTTCTCTGGGATATACCATCAACAAGGAGAAATCAAGACTAACACCATCTCAGAAAATAACCTTCCTGGGTGCCAACTTGGACACAAACACCCAGATGGCATATCTTACGCCAGAAAAACAAGGGCAACTATCTCAGTACTTCAAAACACTAGCAAAAAGTACCAGGCTTACTGCAAGGAAAATCCTGCAGGCTCTGGGATTCATGGTATCTTGCATTCTTCTAATCCCATGTGCAAAGCTGCATATGAGGAAACTTCAATGGTACCTAAAAAATCTATGGTCTCAACACAGTCACAGTTTGGAAACAATTATACCAATAATTCCATGTTTGCAAAAGGAATTTCTATGGTGGGCCCAAGCATGTCAAGCAAACACAGGCCTTCCATTCTGCAAGCCTCAAGCAAAACAAGTCATAACCACAGACGCCTCAGATTACGCCTGGGGGGCGCACATGAAGGACAGGTGCATTCAGGGCAGATGGTCCCAAAAGGAAAAGCACCTTCACATCAAACAAAAAGAAATGCTAGCAGTAATAAATGCAATTACAGCTTTCAAGGACTTCCTGCATCCAGGACAATTACTGATAAGAACAGACAACACCACAGTAATGTGGTACATAAACAAGGAGGAACACATTCATACCCCTTGTGCAGACTAGCCATGACTCTTTGGAACTTGGCTCTGGAAAGACAAATCGA
The DNA here is from genome assembly GCF_019279795.1 of Protopterus annectens. Taxonomy (NCBI): domain Eukaryota; kingdom Metazoa; phylum Chordata; order Ceratodontiformes; family Protopteridae; genus Protopterus; species Protopterus annectens. Next base: position 1,250,724,489 of record NC_056739.1, read on the forward strand.
ACTTCAAGCACAGTACTTGCCAGGACTGGAAAACACACTGGCAGACACTCTAAGCAGAAATATGACAGATCCACACGAATGGAAGTTACATCCTCAGGTGTTTACAGAGATAATCCAAGCGGGGGGAGGCCAGACATAGATCTTTTTGCCTCCCACAGGAACCATCAACTGAAAAGTTTTGTTCAAGGACCTTTCATCCAAAGGCCTGGAAAGTGGACGCCCTTTCATTCAGTTGGACAGCATGGACAGTTTATGCATTCCCACCTCTGCCCCTTCTGCCCAAGGTGCTTTTGAAAGCAAGAACAGACAAACAGAGGATGATACTGATTGCTCCAGATTGGCCAAGGCAACACTGGTATCCACTCCTGAGGAGCCTAACACATACTCCTCCCTGGTCCCTGCCTCTAATGCCTCTCCTACTGACTCAGAACAGCTACAAAACTCTTCACAGTCAGCTGAAAACACTCAACCTCGCTGCATGGAAAATTCCTTGACACCACAACAGTCCCTACTCTCCAAGGAGGTGCAGGATGTCATTTTGGAGGCCAGAAGACCATCTACTAGAAAAGCTTACTCCGCAAAATGGAAGCGGTTTTACTGTTGGAATGAGAAAAGAGGCCAGGACCCTAGAAAATTGAACTTGCCTCAGGTTTTACAGTACCTAGCTGAACTGCTGAACAGTGGACTTTCATTTTCTTCCATAAAAATACATGCCTCAGCCATTTCTGCAGAATTCAACACGGATCCTCCTTTATTCTCTCACCCATTCTTACGACAGTTCCTCAGAGGGGCTAAGAATATAAGACCTCCAAGGAAGCAACCAATACCAGCCTGGGACCTTAATTACATACTAGAAAAATTAACATTGCCTCCCTTTGAACCTGCTGCCTCATCAGATCTGCAACATTTGTCCTGGAAAACAGCTTTCCTTCTGGCCATCACTTCAGCTCGTAGGGTTTCTGAACTACAGGCCCTCATGGCGGTGCAGCCCTTCCTCATCTTCCATCAGGACAGGGTTTCCCTTCGTACCAACCCATCTTTTATGCCAAAAGTGGTATCCAGGGTAGCCTTAAATCAAGCCATACACCTACCTACCTTTTATCCTAACCCTCAAAACAAAGGGGAGAGGCTGCTTCACATTTTAGACAGCCATAGGCAGCTACATTATTATTTGGACAGAACAAAGTCCTTCAGGAAATCAGAACAACTTTTTGTGTCCTATGCCGTAGGGGCTCAAGGGAAACCAGTTACCAGACAGACCATTTCCAAGTGGATTGGCCACTGCATACGGTTTTGTTATTCCTATCATGGGAAATCTGTCTCTACTGGTATCAGATCTCACTCCACCAGGGCCACAGCCACCTCTACAGCCTTCCTCAGAGGCGTTCCTACTAAGGATATTTTGGAGGCAGCCACTTGGAGTTCTGTACATACCTTCACAAAACACTACCACCTACCCTTATATTCCAGAACAAGAGCAGGCTTTGCCACTGCTGTTTTGCAGGGCATTCTGGCTCAACCCAGTTCCTCATAGTACCTACCACCCTATGCATAGCTTTGGGACTCTACGCATCTGTGATTCCTGCAGCTGTATGCACGATGAACATAGTACAGTTTTGTACCTACCATAAATGTAGATGTTCGAGTGCTCATACAGCTGCAGTACAGGTTTCCCTCCCTCCTTCCCCACTTGGTAAAGGCATGGCGCCTAACAACCTCTTCATACCACCTGACTGGGTTATCCTGCTATGTTTTATTTGCTTGCTTACACTGATTTTGCATTACATTGCATTGCCTGCATATGTAGATAAGCCTTATTTATGCATTGCCTTCCTTTTGGGGGCACCTGACATCTGGGGCAAGAAAGACTGAAGAACATGGCGTCGGCTGTGTCTTATATACTCTGGCCTTACTGACGTCAGAAGAGTAAGCGACGACAACCGACGCCGGACCAAGACTTTGGAATTCGGCCGACCGAGGGACCGCCTGACGGCTGAAAACCCCAGCTGTGATTACTGCAGCTGTATGAGCACTCGAACATCTACATTTATGGTAGGTACAAAACTGTACTTTCTCCACTATGCACTTCTAATCAACATTCTTGAATCCTTCTCTCTTGACTCTTTAGCTATTAAATGGTTCAGGTCCTACCTAACCAATAGACAACAAGCAGTTCTCTGGGCAAATAATATATCATCCCTTCTACCTGTCACCCTGGGAGTCCCTCAGGGCTCCATTCTAGGCCCACTTCTTTTTTCTCTTTTTATTAACGACCTGCATGTAGCAATCCCACATGCCACCTGCATTCAATATGCAGATGATTCAACATTAATTTGCTCAGCAAGCTCACCATCTGCACTACATTTCCTGACTCGGAATGTATTCAACACAGTTGAAACATGGTTCACGAAACGTTGTCTCCTTCTTAATGCTAAGAAAACCAAGCTCCTTCTCTTTACACCCTCCAAGAAGTCTACCCCAATTGATTTCTCTGTCATTTCCAATAACCGCACAATCATACACCCTGACTCTACAACCAAACTGTTAGGAATTACTATTGATAACAACCTTACATTTGATAGTCACATAAATAACACCATTAAAAATGTCAACAGGAAAATTGGCTCCTTATATCGAATCAAAACTTTCTTAACTCCAACAGCTAAAACCAAAATTGCTCATTCCCATTTAATTTCTACTCTTCTTTATGCCTCTCCCATATACACTAACCTCAAAAAGAATAACCTTGTCAAACTAGAGCATGCCTATAACAGCATCGCCAGATTTGCCACTGGTAATCCCTTTCGAACTCACCACTGTCTAAATCTAAAGCAACTGGGTTGGTTTGAACTTCAAAACCTTCTGAAAATCTCCCAACTAACCATGGCCCACAAGATATTCTATCAACCTAATAGCACTCCTATACTATCCAATCTCATAATCCCCTATAAAAAACAAATCTCACTATGCTCTTCTAACATGCTTCTAGCTAGCATAACCAAAACTAACAACTTGGCTGAAGATTCCCTGTTTTCTAACACAGTGGGAAAAGACTGGAACCTCCTTCCCAAGGAACTAACATCACTTCCATCCTTGCCTCTCTTTAAACAAAGACTTAAAACACACTTTAAAACGCACTGGTTATGTCCATGCAGTAAATCTGACTAACCTTTCCCTCTGCTAATATTATTTCTTCACCCTACCAATTTTTCACACATATTTGTATAATTTCTATGATGAAGAACTGAACTGGTGACCACAATGAAATATTTTGGTAGTTTCTATCCTGCTTATTGTTAGTACAATCTAGTCCATAATAACACTATGTCACTTTTATCAGTGTAAATAATTCATCTCACCTTCTTTATGATTTCTATACTAGTGTAAATAACTTTTTTTATCACTATTTTTATTATTGATTCTTGTATATTTTTATTTGAACTACTTTCATTTACTATGTTTCAACTATGAGTACCATCCTTGTTTTGTATTTCAAGTTATGATCTAATTATTAATGCTGGAGCTTTTCTCCCCGGGCCTCTACTGAAAATGGAAATATATCCAGCTAGACTAGCCCGGTAAACAAATGCAAAATAAATAAATATTTAACAACAAATGATCCTTTGTTCCATATGGCTTTCTTGTATTGTCCTTTTGTTCTACTGCCATAATTGAGATTTCTTCTAAATGACTATAAACTCTGTCGGCATCAGTTCCCATGTATAGTTTTCTACATCGTCGGAAGGCAAGTTATTGGTCTGTAATTTTTGGGGTAGCTTGCAGGTCCACTCTTAAGTAGGAGCATTGTTTTACCTGTTAGCCAGGTTGGTGTCTGTTCGGGATGCGCATATAAATAGTTCTTACTCATGGCTAAGTCTTCATGCAAAGATGTTAATACTTTTAACCAAAAATTAGGTACTGCATTTGGATTGGGAGGTTTCCAATTAGAGGCTTTTCTTAATTTAGTTTCAGTCTCTCTGGCTGTTAATTCATCCCATTTCATAACCTTTACCTTTAAACTTTTTCTTCTTTCTTTTACTTCTTTTATCCATTTAGCATATTTATGTTCCACAGGATCTTCATAGATACTTCTCCAAAATGCATCTATTTCTTCTTTTTTTTTTTGGTGTTTTTTTCAATTCCTTTTACCTTGTTTCCCAATTTTCTATAAAACTTTTTAAGTCATCAGTAAATTGCTTATTTTGTACTTTTCCTTTATATTTATCTGTGTATCTTCTAAGTTTTTCCGCCTGTGCTGACATTTTTAGTTTATTTACAATAGTGCATGATAGATCCTGGTCTGTTCTAATATTGTGCATTGCTTTTATCACGTCTGTCTTTTAGTATTTTTGTTGACCTGTTCCCTCTTCTATAGTCTAACAGTGCACTTCTTGTCTTAATTGCTTTATAGTTTTCTTTATTTAATCCGTCCATGATGGTATTCAATTTCTTCCCTTCCTTTGCCTCACTACCCTGTGTTCTTGTAGTAGAACTTTATCAGTTATTAGTTTAGTTGCACAGTAATATATCCTGTTTACTTCTGCTATATCACATGGATCTCTGTGGACAGTCCTAATTACTGTGTTCATTTGCTTTATCAGACTTCTAACTTTTGGGGTTTTGTTGACCTTCTGCAGTCTTTTTCTTTCATTGATTTTAATATATCTATGTCCATTAAATCAAGCAACTCTTCTCTTAGTTAATTTTCTTCCAGACTGAGGGCACATCCTTTGTTTTCCACTTCCTATTCCTACTTTCCTTCCCTCCAATGAGCTGTAGCTGATGTGGTGCCAGATAAAGGTGACCGCTCAGCTTGCCACCCTAAACGTGGTTGTAAACTCTTCCATGAGGCTCATCTCATATGTAGCAGATGGAACAAGTAGGCAGCAGGTTTGGGCATCTCTCTTAGGAGGCAGGCCTGGATGCATCTTTGCGATTTTGTGGAGCCCTTCAAGTCTTCCTTCATTAATGCCCCCTTTGATGGCTCCTCTCTTTTTGGGCCCAAGGTAAAAGAGATGCTCACCAGGTGTGAACAGGAAGGCAAGACCTTATCTGTCATTGGAGTACATTTTTCCACACCCACCAGACACTTTCCCAAAGGTCAGAGAGGAAGTGGAAGGATGTGGTTCAAAAAATCACAAAGGTCTTTCCAAGACACACAGGGTGAAAGTTTCACTAGAGGCAGATGGGGGGAAAATAATGGAAGACGGCGTCCTAGCAGCAGAGGTGGCCTTTAGAGTCAGGGTTGCAAAGAATCTTTCTTTGGTAAGTCCTTTCAGCATTCCTAAAGGGGTCCCCAATTGTCTGCCTCTGGAGGCAGTCGGGGATGATTGTATCTGCACCTTCATACTTGGCTAAAAATAACAGATGATAAATGGGTGCAGAACAGAATGTCCAGGGGTTACGTCATTCCCTTTTCCCTCCCCACTCCCATAAAACAGTTCCAGACGTTCCACCCATCAAAAGGAACAAGCAACCTTAAAAATTCAAAAGTTACTAAGAAAAAGAGTCACCCAGGAAGTCCTCGCAGACCAGAGAGGATTCTGAGTTTACTCAAGGTTCTTTTTAGTACCAAAGAAAACAGGGGACTGGAGACCAATCTTGGATTTCAGCATTCTAAACAAATCTGTCAAAAAGAGCAATTTCCAGATGGTAACACTGCAGTCGATATTTCCATTTTTTGGAAAAAGACAATTGGATGTGTTCTATAGACCTTCAGGATGTGTACTCCATATATGGATGGAAAGGCGGTCCAAAAGGCACTTGCACTTCTGGCTAGGAGCCAGTCACTTCCAGTTTCAAGCTCTGCCCTTTGGTCTCATTACATCCCCAGAGTGTCCACCAAGTGCATGGCAGTAGTTGCAGTTCACCTGAGACGTCAAGGATTCCAGGTGTTTCCATGTCTGGATGACTGGCTCATAGCTGCCCTGACCAGGCATCTTCTGCTACAGGCCAAAGACTACACTCTAAAACTTTGCTCCTCATTAGGAATTTCCATAAAGTACTAGAAATCTGCTCTAGAGCCATGTCAGATCTCGGTCTTAAGAGGAGCAGAAATAGACGCAACAAAAATGATAACAAGACTTCCACAAGACAGAGTAGAAGACCTTTGATAGTATGTACAAATTTTGATCAGAAAGAAATTAGCTTCTGCCAAACTAGTTCTTCAAGTACTACGCAAGATGGCCACCTCAATTGTCCTAATCCACTTAGCTCATCTCCACATGAGAATTCTTCAGTGGTTAGTTGTGACACAGTGGTCAATTCTAGAACTTCCAATGAAATACAAGGTCATGATAACTGATTCATGGAAGAAGGATCTTCTATGGTGCTTTCATTCTCCCTTGGTGGCTCAAGGCTATCTCTCTTATTCCTCCCCAACCCCAAGTCACAGTGACCACGGATGCTTCACAGATAGGTTGGGGAGGCATTAGCTGGGAAAGACAGTTCAAAGTGTCTGGCATCAACACGAGGCCCATTTGCACATAAATGTCCTGGAAATGTGGGTGGTGGTTTTTGCTTTGCAGGCATATCAAGATCCCTTTCTTCTGGGACTGATAGCAATTCACTCACACAAACATGTTTGTGGTCTGGTACATAAACAACCAGATCTTATACCCTTTGTCGAGAAGCCCTGAGGATTTGGCAATGCATGACATCTTCCAACCACTTTCTCTGTTAGCAATACACATCCCGGGGAGACCCAGTGTAATAGCAGACAAACTGAGCAGAGACATACTATGGCCTCACGAGTGGTTTCTCAATCAAAAAGTTGCAGAAGAGATCTTTTAAAAATAGAGCCAGCCTTGCTGCGACCTTTTTGCCTTGCCCACGAATATCAAATGCAGCAACTTGTTTGCTTTGATTCCCCCTCCGGGGCAGCCCCCAAGGGATGCATTTGTTCACGATTGACCCTCGAGATTCCTTTATGCCTTTCCACCAATTTCTCTAATTCCCAAATTTTTGCAGAAAGCAAGTTTGTTGAAGATTACTATAATCCTAATTGTCCCCTATTGACCTCAACAAATTTGGTTCCCTTTTCTTCTCATGTTCAAGACGAACCATGGATTCTGGACCCTGTTCCAGACCTTCTGACTCATCCGTCAGAGCTGGTTCATCCCAATCTAAAGCATCTCAAGCTGACAGCTTGGCTGCTCCAATTCCCCTGATAGCCAGGTTTCCTTCCCTTTCCTCTCGTCAGACACATTTTGGTGTCTTCTCATAAGTCATCCATGAGTAAACTATACAATGGAAAATGGAAGAGATTTGTCTCCTGGGCTAACTGTAATCAGATTGGCCCCTTTACTGCTCCCATTCATTCAATAATAGAATCCTTCAGTGAAGGTGCTGCCACCGCTACTATTGGAGTTAAATTGGCAGCGATTTCAAACTTTCATATAGGAGAAAACTGATATGGGATTATGTCAAACAGACTCTGTAAAGCATTCTTGAAGAGAACTGCAGTACTAAGACCCCCCCCCCCCCGTACAAAGACCCATCCCCATCTTGGGATCTGAATTTTGTTTTGTCCAATATTATCTAACCTCCATTTGAACCTTCTGCTACATGTGATTTGAAGTTTCTTTCTTGGAAGGTGCTCTTCCTAACAGCTTTTACCTCAGCAATGACAGTTTCAGAATTGCAAGCTTTAGCTGTCAAGCCGCCATATCTGACTTTTCATAAAGACATAGATTCTTTACGCACCAGCCCCTCCTTTCTGCACAAAGTTGTATCTGAAAGTAACCTCAATCAATCTATTGAGTTACCGGTATTCTTCCCAAATTTCAGAATAAAGGAGAAAGGTCCCACAAGTGAGAATAAAAGCGAGAATGACATCATCACATAAAGAAATGATGTACTTTCTGTAAGGTTCCATGTGTGTTGTACATCTCCGCCTTTATTCTCGCAACTCACCCACCATACCCCCTGCCTATGCTTCTGGAAGACCGGGTACTACCAATTAGGTATAATTGGACTCTGTAGCCTCAGAAACCTCTATCCTTTTTAAACTGTGAATAGCTTTGCTTATAATATTATTTACCAAATGGGCAAACAAGATCTGAAGGGGTTAGGGAACTCCATTATGGGTAATGTAGAATGCCCACAAGCTTTGCTGGGGTCTGTATTAGCAAATCGAAAAACCCTTTACGCGAATACCTAAACGTTGACACCTGTAACGCGAACCGTGAAAATCCCGAATGCACTAAACAGTGAAAAATAAAATATCGAACTGTCATAGTCGGCCAACTCCACCACCCGCTACATACTACCTACCCAAACAAAATAAATAAACCACATACATACACTGTCCAAACCCTACTTCTAACCTAAAGTAAAGCACAAAAACCCTACTTCTAACCCTACACTAAACCCCACATACACAACTAACTATGAACTATCCTTAACCCCTCCCTAACCCTAAGGTCCGTAACTACCGCACACTTCCCCTACAGACATACACCCAAAAAAAATAATACACATACGTGCAGTTAAATAAAACCCTACTTCTAACACTACACTAAATCTTACATACATTACCTATCTATTCACTTACCTTAACCCACATCCTAACCCTAAAGTCCCATCTATCGCACACTTACCTTACGGAGCTATACCACAGATGGGCCAACCATTACACTTCGACATTTAAATTTTCGCTGTTTTGGATGTTCAGCGTTTCTGTATTTCACGCAATATGTGTCACACTTTTCGTATTCACGATTACGGTCTTTCAATCTGGTAATAGGAACCCGCTTTGCTGAAGGCCTCAAGCTTTTCTAAAAGGCCGAAACAGATCTGATGGATTGGATCCATCCACAAGTGAGAATAAAGGAGGAGATGGACAACGCACATGGAACGTTGTGGTAAGTATATAACTTTATATATATATATATATATATATATATATATATATATATATATATATATATATATTTATAGGTACCAAGACGACATCAGCTGATATTCCATTCCCAAACAGTGAGATGCATAGCTCCATCTGAAGTTACCAAAGTTTTCATTTGATAGGTGACCTCTGTGTCTGTTTCACCCTAGAATAGGGAAAGGACAAAAAATGTTTATTTCAGTCATTCATTTGTTTTGCCTGTTTACTAGTTTCACATCAGTTGAGGTGTCCTGAACCATAATGTACACTGCATGGAAAAACGAGGAGGAAACTGCAGAAATTAGAAATCTGGAGGGGAGGGGGTGTTGTGGCAGTTCAGCTTTGATATAGAATATTACAAAATGGCGTGCAGAAATAGTAGTGCAGTAGGAGTCCTGACAGGCCTTAAGATGGCAAAGATATGAGCAGCAAGATGGCAGTGGTGAGGGTTGTTGGGATCCTGAAGCACATAAGAGGGTTTTTCATAGCCTGAAGAAGGTATAGGGTGTTGTACAGGTGTACGTAAGACTGTACATTGGGTGTCACCATTCCTCACACACAAACAGTGTATCTGAAGTAGTTAACTTCATTTGATCATCAACCTGTGGGTTCCAGATTCGAGCCGGCAGCTTACCAAGCTAAAGATCTGAGCTCCAAGCTCTTCCCCCTTACCCATACTACCCTGCAACCGCCTTCCAATCCCCAGATCACATTTGCCGCAGCTTCGCCAGTAAGAAATTTCTGAGCTCCAGGAGGTTAGTTAGGTCTCTACTCGCTCTTTCGGTGTGTGCCCTTTTTGTGTGAATAACTACATATCTTCCATCATCCAGTCCTCCCAGGGACAGCCTGTATCCGGTACGCCCCAGGCAATTCCCCTTGAGGAATATGAGACTGTTTGCGTGCCCTCCACGGAGAGTCCTCCTGAGGAGGTCCCTCGCAAATGCCCGTGCAAGAGGAGGCACATGGACTCCCCTGAGTCCCTCACGGAAGATACTGACTTGGAGAAAGGGGTATATTCCCCTAGATCAGCCCCCCCCCCAAAGACGTCTCCTTTGGAGACAATATGGAAATTCTTCGCCAGAAGGAGGGTTGGTCTGCCTAAAAACCTACCTCGGACGAGTCAGTATTTCTGGAGGCGTTCGATACAGGCCCATCTACCTCTTGGGTGCCCCCCCGGCCGACTCTCTGGTGGACCTTATCACTACCAGTGCCTGGAAGGAACCGGACACTGTGGAGCCAGTACCCAGACGGCCCGATAATGTACTGAGTCTTCCTGCAGACAAAGCCACTTGGAGTAAGGGTTCCCCATTTGATGCCATGGTGGTGGCGGCAACAACCAAAAAGGAACTCACCCAGGAAAGTTCCTCGGTCTATCCCCCGGACATGGAGTCCAGGGCGATGGATCGTCTTGGAAAGCGGACTTTTGCTTCAGCTACCTTTGCTATAAGGGCTCTGAATTACATGGCCCACGTAATCAGACTGCAGCACAACCTTGTCAAAAGAGTACGCTGAGTCTCCCCCGGAGTCCATTTTGGCCGAGAATAAATGGACTTTCTCGGCTCGTATGGCTACTCTCAAATCTGTGTCAAATACGTCCATGCGTTTACTCTCTCATGTCACCGAGGGAGCCGCTAGGGCAGCCAGGTCCGGTATTGCCATGAGGCGTCATGCTTGGCTCCGGCTTTGTGATTTTTTGGAACCTTTCAAGGCGTCCTTCACTAACGCCCCTTTTGACGGTTCGACCCTGTTCAGGATGATCGTCCAAGATATGCTTGTCCAGAGTGAGAAGGATGGGAAAACACTGTCAGGCATTGAGATCTGCTTCTCTAACCCTTGAAGGTTCTTCTCCAGAAACCATCGGGGGCAAAAGAAGCTGTGGTTCTGGAAATCTCAGCAGTCCCAGAACACTCAGGACTCCTTCTACCCCAGAGGCAGAGGGGGACAAGGTGGACGCCGGCCCAGAGGCAGAGGGGGACCGAAAAACTTCGAGTCACAGGAACCTTTTTCCAATCAACCCGCACTGCAGCCCTGAGGGGTTGCCCAACTGCTCCTCTCTGGAGGCAGTTGGGGGGGGGGGTGTTTCTCGAGGCACCTAGCCCAATGGAAGTCCATCACATCAGATCGCTGGGTGCTTCAAATAATATCCAGAGGTTATTCAATTCACTTCATAAACAAACCACCTTGTACAAGACTCCTCCCGGACGTCCCACCCGCTCAAAGGGAGAGTGCAGCTTTGGAGATAAGAAAGCTGCTAGAAAAAAAGAGCAATCCAGCCGGTGCCCCCAGACCAGTCCAGATCAGGCATCTATTCCAGGTTCTTTTTGATGCCAAAAAAGATGGGGGACTTGAGGCTGATTCTCGACCTATCTGTGATGAACCTGTCCGTTGCCAAGGAAAAGTTCCGGATGGTCACTCTATAATCCATCCTGCCCTTTTTGCAGGAGGAAGACTGGATGTGTTCGATAGACCTCAAGGATGCGTACTATCCTATTCGGATGGACAGGTGATCCAGGCAGTTCCTCCGCTTTCGGCTAGGAGCCAGTCATTACCAGTTCAGGGTCCTACCCTTTGGTCTCACCACAGCCCCAAGGGTGTTTACCAAGGTCATGGCAGTTGTAGCAGCCCACCTGAGGCTTCAGGGCATTCGGGTCTTTCCGTATCTGGATGACTGGCTTCTCACTGCCTCCACCAGACATCAACTTGTACTAGCCAGGGATTTCTTCCTTTAGTTTTCTACCCGGCTGGAGATCACGATAAATTTCAAGAAGTCTTCCCTCCAACCTGTTCAAATTCTAGATTTCATAGAAGCGAGAACGGACTCGCTTGAGGCCAGGATATTTTTGACTCCAGACAGACTTCACAGTCTGGCTCTGCATCTATTGGCGCTCCTTCAATCCCCTGCACCACCAGCGGAGTTAGTCCTGACAGCCCTAGGGTCCATGGCAGCAGCTAATAAACCTCATTCCTTGTGCTCATCTGCATATGAGAGTTTTACAGTGGACATTACAGGTTCAGTGGCCTCTACTACATCAGTCTCTAGACTTTCCGAACCCTAAGAGCAGAGTGTGCAAGAAGTCTCTCACGTGGTGGCTTCAATCCCAGGAATTGCAAGAAGGACACCCTTTTGTTGCACCTCAGCCACAAGCCACGGTGACCACGGACACCTCCCACTTGGGGGGGGGGCACTGCTCGGGCAGGACTGTCCAAGGCAGGTGGACTCAGAACGAGAACGTTCTGCATATAAATGTTCTAGAAATGAGAGCGGTCCTTTTAGCGTTGCAGGCCCTTCATGCCTCTCTTTCTCTGGGAACTATTGCTATCCAATCAGACAACATGTCAGTGGTCTGGTACATCAACAAACAGGGGGGAACCAGGTGTTATCCACTTTGTCAAGAGGCCATGAGAGTATGGGAATGGGCGATCTCCACCAACCATTTTCTGATAGCAACGCACATTCCGGGTTGGTCCAACATCTTGGCAAACAAATTGAGCAGGACTATCCTTTCACCTTACGAGTGGTCTCTGAACCCTTATGTTGCAGACCAGATCTTCCTCAAGTGGGGTCAGCCTTGCTGCGATCTCTTTGCATCGCCGTCCAACACGAAGTGCAGCGAGTTTTTTGCTCTAATTCCCCCGATGGGGGAAGCTCCCAGAGACGCTCTTGTCCATGTTTGGCCACCTGGCCTTCTTTATGCGTATTCCCCGCTTCCTCTCATGGCAAAGTTTTTACAGAAAGTTCGTCAGTTGGGGAGTAGAGTTATCCTCATAGCACCGTTCTGGCCTTGTCAAGTTTGGTTCCCTTGACTGTGGTCTCATCTCCTAGCTCCGCTCTGGATCTTGGATCCCATTCCAGATCTTATTCATCATCCCTCGGGAATTGCTCCCCCGAATCTGGACAGCCTCAAGCTCACAGCTTGGTTACTCTAGTTCCATTCATTGCTAGGACTTCCGGTATCTCTTCCCCCCTTAAATCCATCCTGATAGCAGCAAATAAGTCCTCTACCAGGAAACTCTACAATAGTAAGTGAAAACGTTTTTCCATTTGGGCTTCAGAGAGAAATCTGGATCCTTTTACCGCTCCAGTTTCAGTGGTGTTAGACATTTTGTTTCATATTTTCCAACAAGGAGCTAGCTCTTCCACAGTGAAAGTACAGCTGGCAGCTATTTCCCATTTTCATGTTGGGGAAAATTCAGGCTCCCTAGCTGCTGCCAGAATTTGCAAGACCTTTTTGAAAGGTGCTTTTCTTCTGAGGCCTCCTATTAAGAATCCTTCTACACTTTGGGATCTGACTTTGGTCCTTCAGGCTTTGGTCGCACCCCCATTCGAACCTGCAGCATCAGTTGACTTCAAATTCTTATCATGGAAAACGGCCTTCCTGGTGGCTATTACTTCAGCCAGGAGAGTGTCGGAACTTCAAGCCCTGTGTATGAAACCGCCTTACCTAGTGTTTCACAAGGATAGAGTATCTCTCAGGACTAACCCGTCCTTTCTGCCTAAAGTTGCTTTGGAGTCAAATATTAATCAGTCGATTAATTTGCCTGTATTCTTCCCTAATTTTCAAAATAATGGAGAATATAAACTTCATTTGCTTGACGTGCTGCACAGGCAGTTACATTTTTATTTGCATAGGTCCAAACCTTTCTGTAAATCTGATCAGCTTTTTGTTTCTTTTGCTAAACCATTTCTGGGAAAACCAGTTTCAAAAGTGACTATCGCTAAATGGATTTCGCTTTGCATTTTGCAGGCTTATAAAGAACTTAGATTGCCAGCCCCAGAAGGGGTGCATTCTCACTCTACCCGTTCTATGGCTACTTCAGCTGCATTCTGGTCTAGAGTTTCCCTGGACGATATCTGTTTGGCTGCTACCTGGGCTTCCTCTCACACCTTCATTACTCATTATAAACTAGATTTGGTGTCTAGAGGAAGGGCTTCCTTTGGCTCTGCAGTGCTCCGGAATATCCTTCCTTAAGGGCCTCCCAAGATTCTGGTAGCTGGAGACTCTGTCCCACAGGTTGATGATCAAATGAAGTTAACTACTTCAGATAAAGAAGTTATGTACTCCCCATAACATTCCATCTGAGTAGTTAGACTTCATTTGTCAACAACCTTCCCTCCCTCCTTCCCCGTGACCTTGCTATTTTTTTGTCTTTTTGGGCTCAATGTCCTGTATATGTCGAGCTTGATGTATGAGTTCAGGTCAGGTTTTTTTTGGCTTAGGTTGTTAGGTGTCACATTGTTAGGTGGGAAACTCGATCTGAGGATTGGAATGAGGTTGCAGGGTAGTATGGGTAAGGGGGAAGAGCTTGGATCTTTAGCTTGGTAAGCTGCCGGCTGGGATCCGTGTCAGATCTGGAACCCACAGGTTGCTGACAAATGAAGTCTAGCTACTCAGATGGAACGTTATGGTGAGTACATAACTTCTTTTTTGTTCACATCAAAAAGATATAAAGGAGGATCACAGACTTAATCGAGGCTCTCTGATATCTGCCTTGTGAGAAAGGACTTAAGGATCAGCAGTTGACTCTATCCAGGAATTATTTAGAGGGGTTGACAATGGCTGAAGTATTGCAGAAGTAGGGGAATATCAAAAAATAGCAGAGGAGAAATTGGAAAGTGCTAAAGAAAAATAAGGGATTAATAATGGGATAATGAGCACAAGTTCAGAAAGTTTGCTGTTGAGAAACTGTTTTTTAATAACTACTCTAGAATGCAAAAACATTTAGCACAATGACTTAGGCAACAGAAAGTCAAAAGAGTTGTAGACAAATTTAGGTGCGTGTGACAAGAAAAACAACCAGAGATCCTGTAATGGTGTTAAGAGATATTTCGGAAAATTTGTATAAAGCAAAGAAATGTGGAAATCAAGAAAGATCACAAATGGAAACATTTATGGAAGGCTTAATTATGACAAGGTTAGACAATTAACAGTTAAGAGAGGAGGAGATGAGATGAAAATGATATATAATCGATCTTCAGGAAAGTCTTCAGGAACAGATGGTATTTCTGTGGATGTTAGGAGAGAAGATAGTGATAAAGATCTAGAAGGTTTTGTTTAACAGTATTGTAAAATGAGGGCGGAAACACTGATGTCTTGGAAGAAAGCTGTAGTGACTGTAATACTTGAACAGTTAAGTTCCATTAGACCAAGCTTCATATAGACCTGTTTCTATTTTAAACAATGATTATAAACTGTATATGTCTGTACTAGCTAAAAAGAATGACAATGGTTGCCAAAACTGAAAAGTATGGGTCAGTGTGGTTTTGTAGTGAGGAGGCAAACATTTGACAGCATTAATAGAACACTGATGATCCAGAAGGAAGCAGAATATAAGAAAATACCACTGTTGGTGGTGGGTCTTGATTCAGAGAAAGTATTCAGTAGAATAAGGTGGGAT
Organism: Protopterus annectens; assembly: GCF_019279795.1. NCBI lineage: Eukaryota > Metazoa > Chordata > Ceratodontiformes > Protopteridae > Protopterus > Protopterus annectens. The sequence goes on from NC_056739.1 coordinate 1,250,739,769, forward strand.
TTTTTTTAACTAGGGCAATGGAAGCATTTACATTCCTTGATACAATAATAAGGTTAATTAGGAGGGTATATGAAGGATCGGACGCAAAAATTAAAGTAGGAGGGTTCTTCTCTGTTAAGTTATTATTGAACAGAGGAACCAGGCAGGGATTTCCTCTTTCCCTTTTATTGATTTTTTTGTATTTAGAGCTATTGGTAAAGAAAATGAGGGACTCAGAAATTCAAAGATATAATTGGTATGGTAATCAAGAAAAGTTGGTGTTATCTGCAGATGATATTATTTTGTACCTGATACCTAACCGGGAAAAGCCAAAAGACACAACATCAACAACAGCAACAACCTGATAAGTACAGATAAGGGCATGTCAGTGTTGTGGAACATTTTGATACAGTTTTAAGTCTTTTCGGGATATAAAATTAATGAAGATAAAACAAAGGCTATACCTGTAAATTATGTACCCACACATGACTTGCTTCAGCAATACCCCATATTTATGGGGACAAAGTAAGGTGAAGTATTTAAAAATATGGATTAAAAAGGCTTCTGATGTCCTTCATGGATGCATCTGCAGTCATAACAAATGGGTTGTCCTGTCGTCAGGCAGCCCTTCGGTCGGCCGGATTCCAAAGTCTGGGTCCGGCTTCGGCTGATGTCGCACTTTACCCGACGTCATCTCTGCTGGTCTTCGGGTATAAAGGCATCAACCGACGCCATTTTCCTGAGTCTTTCTTGCCGCGTGGCGCCCGAAGCAGAAGCTGTTCGCAAGTGCCGGTCGGTCAGATCCAGAGATTACTACTACCGAATACTACTTCGAAGACTTCTAAAAGCTAAGTACCCCGTTGGGGACTCTTTCTTGCCTCAGCCGATGTCAGAAAAAGTCAATAACTGTTTAACTTGTGGGAAACAAATACCTCATAAAGATTTCCACTCTTATTGTCTGCCTTGCTTAGGCCCAGACCACGACGTAGCAGCCTGTTCGCCTGCGCTTCCTTCAACCGACGAACGCTAAGGCGTCGGTCGGAGTTTGCTGAACAGTTTTTCGGCTCAGACTTTGCTTACATTATGCCGTCGGATCCTCCGACTACCCAAATTGTTAAAAACGCAAGGAAAAAGACCGACACTTTCATGACGCAGTTTCGGCCGAAACCACGGTTAAGCAAGCCGCGAGTGTCTCGGTTTCAGCCGAAACCGAGAAAACTGGTCAATCTTCAGCCGAATCCATGGCTACTACTGAGGCTCCTGCTACCTTACCTGAATCGGCCTCAGAAATTTTGCCTACAACTGTGGTTTCTAGTGAGTTATCAGACACCATCCCTTTGGATGTTTCTACCCCAGCACGTGGTGCTGCTAGACCCCCCCGATGCTGAAGAATCCATTCCAGCTGCCTCTCCACCAGAGGAATTTTCCTTTGGGGAAACCTTACATGCCATGAGAGAACAATTTCAATGGCAGGGACAAGATTTCTCAGATTCAAGAAAAAGGCTTAGGACTTTTCTGCATTTACCACAACATAGGCCCTTAGCTATACCTCCTGTTTTGCCTGTTGTGGATGATGCATTTAATGATGTCTGCACTGCTCCTGATTCTTTACCTCCAGCCCCTGCCAAACCTGATAGATTTTACAGGGTTCCAGACACTCATCACCACCTATACAAGGCCCCACTGGCAGACCCCGAAACTATTTCCCAGGGGCCTAAGGCAGTAGCCTCGACCACAGCAAAACCCTATTCCTTCAGAAAGGGAATCCAGGTCCTTGGACAGATGGGGAAAAAAGTTTACACCTCTGCTACTCTCTCAGCTAGAGCTTTAAACTGTCAGTTTCACATGATCCAATACCAAGAGTTTATGCTTGATCAGTTAACTAAAAAAATATCCTCTGATGAATCTATAGATAAGAAATATGTATTAGAAATGGTGAATAACATACAACAGGTTAGTAACCATTCCTTAAAATGTGGCTATGATGCACTGGAGGCTTCATTTAGATCAGCCATGACTGGCACAGTGATAAGAAGACATGCATGGTTGAAAGAGCAGGTCTTACCGGATCATGTTAAAGCTAAGCTATTAGATGCTCCTATGGATAAGGCCAGTTTATTTGGTACACCTGCCCAGCAGGTAATGAAGAAAATGGAAGAAAAGGCAAAATCTGTACAAACAGTTAAAGATTTCTTACAGGTTCAGCAGGAACTGGCCTGCCAAAAATTGGTCCTTTCCTGACTCCACAAGATCCCAAAGGGGCAGGAATAGACGCTCCAGAGGCAGAAATCAATCCAGAGGAGGTGCCTACAGAGGACGACAGTGACAAGGTAATAACAGAGGCACAGACACAACCACTACCACTGCAACAGGACAATCACAGTGACTTGGCTCTAACTCCGCCTACCAGGGAGCAAATAGCAGCACCATTAGGCGGAAAATTAGCCTTATTTTCGAAAAATTGGCACTATATCACAAAAGACAAGTGGATTTTGCAAACCATAAACCAAGGCTACCGGTTCCACTTCCACATCTTACCAGTAAAAAGAGGAATGCCAAACCTGCCTCCAAATCAAAAAATAGAAGCTCTACAGCAGATAACGGAATTAACAAAGATGAGAGCTGTGGAAAGAGTACCAATAACAGAACAGGGCAAAGGATTCTATTCCAGACTCTTCCTAGTACCAAGAAAAGAAAAAAGTTGGAGACCTATTCTCGACCTGTCCATCTTAAACACATATATCATTGTCCCAAAATTCAAAATGCTGACCCTACAACAACTTCTTCCCATGCTGGGCAAGGAGTGTTGGCTGGTAACTCTAGATCTCAAGGAGGCATTCCTGCACGTCCCCATTCGACCAAATTGCAGAAGATACCTCAGATTTCTTGCAGGATCAGAGCATTATCAATTCAAAAGTTGGAGACCTATTCTCGACCTGTCCATCTTAAACACATATATCATTGTCCCAAAATTCAAAATGCTGACCCTACAACAACTTCTTCCCATGCTGGGCAAGGAGTGTTGGCTGGTAACTCTAGATCTCAAGGAGGCATTCCTGCACGTCCCCATTCGACCAAATTGCAGAAGATACCTCAGATTTCTTGCAGGATCAGAGCATTATCAATTCTCAGCATTGCCCTTTGGCTTATCTACTGCGCCCAAAGTATTCACAAAATGCCTGGCATCAGTAATCGCTCACTGCAGACTACAGGGAATCCAAATTTATCCATACCTGGATGACTGCCTGCTACAAGCGGACAACAAAAGCAAGCTGACAACAGATTTACAAAGGGTCATTTACTTGCTACAAGCCCTGGGATACACAGTCAATTTACAAAAGTCAAGGCTGATACCATCCCAAACAAGAACATTCTTGGGCGCGGAATTGGACACAGTAAAACAAATGGCATTCCTAACTGCAGAAAAACAAAAAGAACTCCCTCTTTACTTCTTGGCATTAACAAAACAGAACAAACTAACAGCAAGAAAAGTTCTGCAGGCCTTGGGCTTCATGGCATCATGCATAATCTTGGTCCCACATGCCAGACTGCATATGAGAAAACTACAGTGGTACCTAAAGAATTTATGGTCTCAACACAGGCACAGCCTAGAAGCAGAAATACCACTAATCCCATGCCTAAAACAGGAGTTCCTATGGTGGGCTCAAGCATGCCAGTCAAACCCAGGCCTACCCTTCCACAACTTTCAAACAAGCCAAACCATCACAACAGACGCCTCAGACCTAGGATGGGGGGAGCACATGCTGGACAAATGCGTACAAGGATTGTGGACTCAGGACCAGCTGCACCTGCACATAAACCAAAAGAAATGCTGGCAGTAAAACTGGCAATCCAAAATTCAGACCATTCCTCAAAGAAGGCCATTTGATGATAAGGACAGACAACACCACAGTCATGTGGTACATCAACAAACAGGGAGGCACTCATTCATACCCCCTATGCAGAATGACTTTGGACCTTTGGAATCTGGCACTCAGCTACAACATCCAGTTACAGGCAATATTTGTACCGGGAAAAGAGAACACCCTAGCAGACATGTTAAGCAGAACCACCTCGGATGCTCACGAATGGATGCTACACCGGACATCTTCAAGACCATCACAAAGAAATGGGGAATGCCACAAATAGATCTATTCGCTTCCCTCTCAATCACCAGCTCAAAAATTCTGCACAAGGACATTCCACCCACTTGCATGGAAGGTGGATTCGCTCTCCTTCAGCTGGAAAGGTCTGACAGCATATGCATTTCCACCTCTTCCCTTGATACACAAGGTATTACTGAAAATCAAAGAGGAACGTCCAAGGATAATCCTGATAGCTCCGAACTGGCCAAGACAACACTGGTACCCATTGCTGAGGAGCATGTCTCAGGAGAAAATGTGGTCAATGCCCTGATGCCTTTGATGTTAACTCAGAACAACTACAGCATCATGCATCCAAACCTAAAAACTTTGCAACTGACTGCCTGGAACATCACATAGCAGCAACTAATCCAGATCTTTCCCAAAGGGTTAAAGACATTATCCTTGAAGCCCGCAGACCTTCAACAAGAAGGAACTATGCAGGAAAATGGAAAAGGTTTGTCATTTGGAGTGCTGAAAGAGGAAAAGATGTGTCGAATATAGATATTGCTAACATTCTGGAGTATTTGGCAGAGCTTCTACATACAGGCCTGTCCTATTCCTCCATCAAGATACATGCATCAGCTATTTCAGCAGAATACAGCTTTGATCCACCTGTCTTTTCACATCCTGTACTCAGGCAGTTCCTCAGAGGGATCAAGAATGTAAAACCTCCTAGGAAACCACCATTACCAGCATGGGACTTGAACTTTGTGCTAGAAAAGTTGACACTCCCTCCGTTTGAACCAGCAGCAACAGCAGATCTACAGCACCTGTCATGGAAAACTGCTTTCCTACTGGCAATTACCTCAGCAAGGAGGGTTTCTGAACTACAGGCCTTAATGGCAGTACAACCCTTCCTAATCTTCCATCAAGATAGGGTGTCCATGAGAACTAATCCTACATTTATGCCTAAGGTAGTATCCAGAGTGTCTTCAAACCAGGCAATCCACCTACCTACCTTCTTCCCCAATCCACAAAACAGAGGGGAAAGAATGCTGCATACCTTGGATGTACATAGACAGCTACGCTACTACCTGGACAGAACCAAAAGTAACAGAAAAACTGACCAGCTTTTTGTAGCCTATGCAACAGGAAGGGAAGGAAAAGCAATTTCCAAACAGACAATCTCCAAATGGATAGGAAATTGCATAAGATTCTGTTACTCCTACCATGGAAAACCAATTCCACAGAACATAAGGCCTCATTCTACAAGGGCTACAGCCACTACCACAGCTTTCTTACGAGGAGTGGCAACCAAGGACATTATTGAGGCGGCTACTTGGACCTCCGTGCATACATTTGCCAAGCATTATAATTTACCTCTGTATTCTAGATCCCGAGCAGGGTTTGCCACTGCTGTACTGCAAGGGATCCTAACCACACCATAACCTTTTCTTCCTCCTCCCCTAGTTGGCTATGGTATTCTACCCATTTGTTATGACTGCAGATGCATCCATGAAGGACATAGTACAGTTTTGTACCTACCATAAATGTAGATGTCCGAACTGGATAGCATCTGCAGTCAGGATTACCCTCCCTCCTTCCCCTCTGTGGTACTCCTAGGGTATTTACCCTCCAAATAGCTAGCTGGGGGGGGGGTCTCTTATGGTGTATTTGTTTGTATATATGTACATACATGCTTATTTTTTGTGTTTGCCTTCTATCTTTTTGGAAACATTGGCATTTATCCAAAATTTAGCCTTCCAAGAGGGCAACTGGCATCTGGGGCAAGAAACACTGAGGAAAATGGCGTCGGCTGATGCCTTTATACCCGAAGACCAGCAGAGATGACGTCGGGTGAAGTGCGACATCAGCCGAAGCCGGACCCAGACTTTGGAATCCGGCCGACCGAAGGGCTGCCTGACGACAGGACAACCCATTTGTTATGACTGCAGATGCTATCCAGTTCGGACATCTACATTTATGGTAGGTACAAAACTGTACTTTATGGCAGCTAAAGAGAAGAGACTAAAGAATAGATAATACAAAAAGTGAGAAACCAAAACCTTTTGTTTATGGATATGGATAGTAAGGTAAAAGCAGTAAAATGTTTTTAGTCTCTTTAGCTTTATATACAGGTTTATCAGATCTTTGTTGGGCTGAGCTCAGTTGCACACTATGATGATGTCCTGAGGACTTTCTCAGCTCTTTGGCTGTAATTTGGAAACTGATCACACAAGATTTTTAACTTCTTGGCTTTAAGTTATTAGGGGCCATTGGTTTTCCAGATAGATCTGTTTGAGGATAGAGATGTTTCCACTCCCCTTTTAAAAGAGGCTTTGAACACCTCATTCCTTAAAATGCCAACACTAGATCCTGACATCTGGACGAAACACTACTCTGTCTCTAACCTCCTTTTTACTGAGAATATTACTGAAAAGGTAGGATATGTACAGGTGTGTTCTTACTTAATATTCATTGGTCTCCTAGACTGTTCTCATTCTGTGTTTAGCCCTAGTACATGGGTTTACTTTATATCATTGAAAAATCAAAATCTCGAGTGCTGACATCAGCGAAAATGCAGAATGTCAAAATCGTTACCCCACACCCCCCACTAAATATATATTCCATCTCCGAGATAGCACTACAGTGAGGAAAGGGTAAATATCCCGATCTCCACTGTACTGCGATCCAAAAAAATTTATTTCGACATTCTGCATTTTCGCTGATGTCAGCGCTCAAATTTTTGATTTTTCGATGATATAAAGTAGACCCTGGTACACTACTGAGACTACACATATTCAGTGGTTAGTGATCTGGTGATAGCAGGGGATCAAAGGCTCCTGGATCTCTCCATGGCTTTTGAAACCAAAGATCATGGGATCTTTTGAGTGCCTGAAATATTACCTTGGTTTTACAGACATACTTCTTCACTGGGTAATTTCCATTGTTAGCCCATCCTGATCCTTCCCCTTGGAATCTAGGGTGTCTCAAGGCCCCCCCCCATTCTGACCCCTTTATTTTTCAGTGATGTATATGCTGCTAAGAGAAGTCAGTATGGCAAAAGATGTGTACTGGCAATGAGTTTGTTGCGATATTAAGCTATCCCACTTGAATTTACTGCTTTAGAGGACTGCATGGGTTTGATTTCCCTGTTTCTTAGTTGCTGATTCAGAACCATTTAAATCTCAAAGCAGAAAATGCCATATTGACACATGGCACAATTAATCCATTTTATCTTCCTTTGTTTTCCCTATAAATCTGTTCATAGCTTATTTTAAAGTAGTCGAGTGGGTAGTTAATTTATAGCCTAGCCACTACAAATCCCACTCTTTGCTACTCCTTTACATAAGGGATTGAAGTGTCAGGCATGGAGTGAATTTGCATTTATCCATCAACAGATCTATGTCATGTCTGAAAAGGGTTGGGGAGCTACTTTGTGGAATTAAAAGGGGGTTCTGAGGAGAGAGATCCATCATGCTGGACGCCCTATTGAAATGTCTGCACTGTGAGTATTGACTCACCGAAAAAAAAAAATGAAAATATAGGAGAAGAGTGAATATCAAACATAGCTCTTCATAGGTTCATAGATGTACACTAGACTAACGACTGCTAAGGCCTTTTAAGCCTAGCCATGCAACCCAAATGTGTCCCACAGGCTATGTTTTATATGTTTATATAGGAGGTATTTGTTGGTTATGACATGATTTTTGCAGGGGCTGAGTCCCCCTGCAGCCCCTCACAACCCCCAAACTTTTATATATACCATCGCAGAGACTGACGTAGCTCAGAGAAAAGAAAAAATTCTGAGAAATGGCCATTTCAGACTTGGTATATACAAGTGCATTTTTTTTTCTGCCATTCAGTTTCCATGTTCCAGGACTTTCTGAAGTGGGTCCCAACATTTCAAATGGTTACAATCATGCTGTTTATACGGTGATTCAGGTTTAGGACTCTTGTGCCAGATGTTCATGGTGTTGCAGGCTTTATGAGTGTATAGAAGGCTCAATAGATTGAGACATTTGAGGCAGTTTAGGCTCAACAGAAGTCACCCCGTATGCTTGTGTCATCATCTCCTTTCGGCTTATCCCTGTTAGGGGTCGCCACAGTGGAACAACAGTCCGCAGAACTATTGGCAGTGGAGTTTTACGGTGTTGAGTTGCCAGCCCGGCACCACCCACCCTTCCACAGAAGGCACACACATGCACACACTCACACCTATGGGCCAATTTAGAGTGTCCAATCCACCTACAGCATGTCTTTGGGATGTGGGAGGAAACCCACACGACCAGCTGGAGGTTATGCAGACTCTGCACAGAAGGCACCCCAGCCGAGAATCGAACCTGAGAACCTCTTGCTGTGAGGCAGCAATGCTAACCACTGCACCACCACAGCCGTCCCAGCCTGTACGCTTGTATATGAGATGGAAAAGGCAGATGGAGCATTAAGACGTTCCACATAACTCATGGAACTTCAAGACTGTTGATTTTCTTAGTGAGGAAATATTTTCTTTTTTTGAAGTTGGATCATATATTTTTTACAGGTTCGTGCTGAAGGGAGCACTGTATTCTATTGTGGACCTAATAAAAGAGGACTAGAGAGCGATGGTAACACCTTTGGATACAGAAGATGCTCAACATAATGATCATTGCAGTAGCCAAAAATAAATGGGTTATATCCTGCCTTGTATATGACCACCAGCCAGCTTCTCAAAACGTCGAGACACCTTCCACAAGCTCTTACTGCAGGGGAGGCTTGAGGAGAGCTGTATAAAAGGTTACATGCAGTCAAACGCTTTAAACATTTTTCTGTCATCACACTGTGGGTTTGGATCCTCTTTAGCCATCCGTGGCTGCTGGAGCTCCCGCTATATCACATGTTAGAGATAGTGGTACTAAGTGTTCATTGTTCTTTCTTAATTTGCAGGAAGTTGTTTGCTAATGACTAGAGGGTAAATCGGTTATGCATGGGAGCAGAGTGTGCATATGTAACCAGTATGTTACATATGTCATCACACAAGTAAGGCCATCCCAAGCAATGGAGCTACTAATGAAAAGATACTGAATTATTTGTGGTAGAAAGGATGAATACAACCAAAGAGAGTAGTCAGATATGCATTCATAGATCAGCTGTTAAGGCAAGAATGTAGCTGATGGTTTTATTGAAGAATGAAGTAAAAACAGACTGCTTCAAATCTGTCTCCAGCTAGGCAAGGCCATTCATGAAGAATAAAAAAGAAATGTAAAGTTTACAAAGATATTTTGTCAACGTACGTATTGTGGAGTATTTGTAAAATGCGAAACCTATTTGAGTTACCGAAAAGGAAACGTAATAGAAGGTGTCACCATGGAACTTAGAGCTGCAAAAAACTTGTTGAGCTGTACATTTTTGTTTTGTAAGTATAACCTTTGTCTTTGTGCATTGACTTGATTTTGCTATATTTTAAGGATTACTTGGAAGACTTTTGCCCTGATCTTACAGCTGCTCATGAACTATATGACTCAATCATTCAGTCTTTGAGGCTGCGGGATGCTGAAAGCAAGGCGGCGTTGGGCAAAGAATACCCTGAACATCTCTCAGTGGATGCTCTGCTGGCTGGAATCAAGTCCAGAAGATACATTCAGGTAAAACCCTCTTCTAATGTATTTTTCAAAAAGGCTGTCCCACTTTGCATTTTGTTCTTGAACTTAAGCCATGAAGTGCACATGTCAAGGCTAGCTAAGTAACTGAACAGAAGTAACAAGCTACAGTTGTGCTTGCCACAGGTAGTAGAGTGCTTATGACCAAGGAGCATTTTATCGGTACACACCAGTGTTATAATCACTTGCATCAGTTACCAGGATACTGCAGGTGACTGTTAGTAGAAGTCATTATAGTGCTGTGTATGTGGGAAAACTATCTGGTCCCATGCTTGCCTGCTTGATGTGTTGTGTTATACATAGTGAAGGCTGCTGAGCTGTACTAGTGGACTAATTCAATGAGACAAGGCCAGTTGTCATCTAGTGTGCCACATGCTGCCCATGTAAGTGCTCCTGCAGTGTCTAACTGCTTTATAAGACAGCTGCCGAAGGACTTAATGGCAGATACATTTCAAGATGGGAAGTAACAGTACAGGGAAGAACATAGTGGTATAATGCAGATAACTTGTGGAATTGCAGGAGACTTGATAAGTGCAACCTCAGAATATAGTGGTGGTGCTTGCAGAAAGTAAGAACAATCTATCTAAATAGAAGAACCAGCTTAAAAAGTGGGGAAAAAAATGCCCCACCCAATGTTCTTCATAAGGATCACTACAGCAGTAGTCCAAGATATATGAGTTGTATCCTGCAGGATTCAGCAGCCGGCCAGCTTCCAAAACTTTCATGGAACCTTCTACATGGCCAAAATAGTCAGCTCAAGCTGAGCGAAGTGAAAGTCAGGGCTGGGCACCAACCCCTTCAAAGCTTTCCTGCTGCTGAAGAGAGTGATCCTCTGTGAGCTTTTGGGGTTCGACAGTCTGCTAATACTGTTCCATTTCTGGGTAGATAAGTTCCATTCAGGGAAAAAAAACAAAAACTTATTTATTTAAGCTAGGAGAAAGTGTTTAATGACTGTCACATGCATTTTGTACACTTTAATGTTTAGAATTCCCAGCTATCAAGCTCATATATTGAAATTTATGCTCACCTCTTTACGAGAATATGAGGAATATTTTGTCATCTGTTTCTTCTTATGAGTAGAAATATTCTTTGTGCATCTTGGTGTCTTCTGTGTCTCAAGTGACTGCAGCTTGTGTGCTCATGAATCTGCTGATGCCACTTCGGGGCTGCTGACAGTAGAACTGTTATGAGGAGAGTTGCCCAACTCCATTATCAAAACCTCTCAGAGGATGTTAGAAATGGGATGTTGAATTCTCCATTGGATGGAAATCTAGTTTTTTGGATCCTCTGCTGCAGAAGCCATTAAGATATGCAATGAGAAAAGAAAGCTGATTCAAGAGATCTCTCAGATTTTTTTCAGCCCTCCTTCCTTAAGTTTGCCAAAGGATTCTATGTTCCCTTCACAACTTTTTTTTTAAAATGCAAAATAAACAGTCCTAACAAGCTGCTTGAAAGCAAATGTTTAAAAAAAGCAATGACAGGGAGGTTCCAAAAAGAAATTGGGAACCCCCTCAGAATGAGGACAGTTTAATATGCCTGAATGACTGACTCTATGAGGGATTTCCAATCAACTACCAACCCTGCCAGTCCTTTAATCCTTCTTTAAAGTCTGAACCCCCATTTCCCTCTTTGGTAATGGATGGTTTCAGACAAATTGGTTCTGAATGTAATTCCTCAAGGTTACAGATGGCAGTGGGAGTACCTTCCCTCCCTTTCAAGGGATTCCTCCTCACCCCTTGACACTGTCATTCAGCATATGCTTGCTCAGGAGGTGGTGGAAGCTGCCCCTCCTTAGTTATTTGAAGGGTTTTATTCCAGGATGTTCTCAGTGCTAAAGAAACAAACAGAATTCTTCGAGACCATTTCTAGGTCTTTCTTTTCTAAACCAGTTTCTGAATAGTTCCTAAATTCAAAATGATGCTCATTACAGCTTGCTATCGTTTTTCCCCATTTGAGTTTTTAATGACGTTAGATTTAAAACCTGCATAATGTTCACATTGTTATAGAACCAGATTTCAGACGTGTTAAGGTTTTCTGTGTCTGGATTCCATTATCAGTTTTCTTCATTACCTTTTCATCTATGTGCTGCTCCAAAGGTGTTCACAAAGCATCTGGCTCTTGTGATAGCCTACTGCAGACTAAGGTATTCACATTTTTCTGTATTTAGACAACCTGTTTATCTTTGTGCAGTCTTTTTCAAAGTGTCAAGAATCTGTCAGTTGGGTAAGAGATCTCCAGCACAGAGTGGAATTCCAAGACTACTTTTAAGAAGTCTTGTCTGATTCCTTCTCAAAGGATTGTTTTCTTGCGGTGACTTATAGACAGCTCAGTTCAAAGAACTTTTCTTCCACAGGAAAAATAAGATCTGTATTTAGCTGTTTTCTTGCATTTTCCCACTACCATCTTAGCAAGGGAATTCCTCAAGATTCTGCGTATTATGGCATCTGTGGTACTCGTGATAACTCTTGCAAGACTCTTTGTTTAATGTGGACCCCATTCCTAAGTCAAACTATGATTAAAGTTCTTGAAATTGTTGTTGTTTCAATCTTTAATATTGGTCAAAAGTGTTGTTCTTCATATCCACAATCTGCAAAGAACTGACTCCTCATGCAATTTATACAGAGGTACATATGCCAGTGGCATATCTAAGTATGACTGCAGTTGTTTTTTTATGTGCCCCATTATTCCTTCTGCTGTTGGAACTGTCTGGGTATCCTTCTTCCTCTTGTCTCAATTTCTGCCTGCAAATCCTAGTGTTTTATGACTTTGTCTCTCTGTATGTAAGACACTGGAATCTCTGGTTGTAGCGATTTCAATGATCAGTGCTACTTTTGTCTTCTTTTCATGGACTACTGTGCCTGTTTTTCTTGTATCTATTTTTTGAACTGTTGGTAATGGGTGATCCCATGTGATACAAACTTCATCATTTTCTGTAATGCTTTGTGGCTCATGTTTCCAATGATTTTCAGCTACTTCAGTATTGTAATGTTTGCAGAATCCCCAATGCAACAGTATTGCTACATTATTATGCCTTTCAGTATACAGACCCCTTGGTGTGCGACTGGTTCCAATTCTGTTTTGCAGAATCTGCATTTGTTTGTTTCTCCCACATGTTCAATGGACTCTGTAAACCAACATGTACGTAGTCCACTATCCTGGACTGCCAATTTTAACCTTTCATCTTTTTTTTTTTTTTAACAAGAAACATCTTTATTAAATTATCATGTGTGACGTAGACAATCTCACATTTATACAAATGAAAAATGAAAATAAATCATAGCGGCACACTCTCAGTTGTAAATATACCTTACAAACAGTGCCAACGCAACTGTAGCTGCAAACGTTGTAGATCATTTTTAATATATACAGTAATTGTCAGTCAGCCGTTACATAGCTCATTCAGATCCTGCCTTCATTCAAACATTGTTCCTCCTCTGCATGTAGTGGTCCCACATTTCCCATTTTTCCTGTGTAATTTACTCCTACCCATTTCTAAACATCCCAGTTCTAGTTGTTTTATCTCTTACTGTCTTTGTTACTTCTAGTACAGTTGGTTTAGACTTTGATTTCCATTTTCTAGTTATTGCTTTTTTGGCAGCCATCATAATTAGACTCAGCAAGGCCTTACTATGTCTAGGCCAGGGGTCTGCAACCTTTACTATCAAAAAGCCATTTTGGCCTTTCTCCTACCAAATAAAATTCATCTGGAGCCACAAAACATATTTGACCCATAAAATGAAGAAAACACAGCATATTAAGTTTTATATATAGTTATTATACTATATATAAAAGAACTAAGTTTATAAGAGCAACATTTAAAATCCATCCCTATTTTTGTTCCTTTGTTGAGATTTTTATTGAGATCACTCGATTGCTGTCAGTGTGTGTGTGTGCGTGTGTTTGCATGCGTGTTCGCGTGCGTGTGTGTTTGTGTTTGCATGTGTGCATGCATGTGTGTGCGTGCATGTGTGTGCGTGTGCGTGTGTGTGTGTGTGTGTGTGTGTGTGTGTGTGTGTGTATATATGTTTGTGTGTGTCATACCTTTCATCCTCTTAGAGCAAGAAATCTGGACAAAGCCATAAGTAATGGGGGAGACAAAGGCCCAAAAATAGGGGCACTTTAAATATCGCTCTTACACAATTAGAAAGTTGATAGAATAGGTTTTGCATTAGCATGAATTTTCATATAATTGCTGGAGCCTTCCTGTGTCCTGACAGAGTGCTCTTCGAATTATCTGGAGATATACAGAGCTAAGTATATTTTTCTAGCACTTCAGAGTTGTGTACTGTTAATTGTTGTTTGACTAATTTTATATAATTGCTGGCTGACTTCAGAGTTTTGCACTGTTATTTTTGCTTCACTGTATATTTTTTCAGATCTCTGCTGAAGGTGTTGGTTTTCCCTACCCACTCTCCCTATTCCTGTCTTGTTTAAATTTGGAGGCTTTTGTAGTTGCCCGCCCCCACTGTAGATTTGATCTGGGACACTCCCTCAGTCCCATCTCTTTACCTCATTCTACCTAATAGACTCCTTCTGCACTTGTTTTTAGTAATTTTTAATTTAGTTGCATTTTTTTAAACTGTTTGGTCTAACATTGCTACATACCCGTGTGCTAGCTTGCACTGCATTTGAATTGTTTTTACTTCTGTTTTAGCTACTTTTCTGTATATGTATGTGTGTGTGTGTATATATATATATATATATATATATATATATATATATATATATATATATATATATATATATATATATATATATATATATATATATATATATATCTTAAAAATCTAAGCCTGTTTCCTACCTTTCCTGTAACTAGTGTAGTCCAGATTCAGATTTGCTGTATCCAGGACTGTATGTAAGCTTCTGAGCCCCCCAAGCTTTCTGTGCTGGAGGGAAGCCTTCTAGCTTATCAGTGGGAGTGGTAAGCACTAGGTAACCTATCTACCACATAAGGAGTGGTTCTCGCCCAGAAGTTGTAGTTATTGGCCGTTTGGGCAGTTTTTCCATCTCTCTCAACTTTCTGATTTAAAAGCCCACATTTGCACTTGTTTCCCCCCTTTCCTGTAGCTAGTTTAGTCCAGATACAGATTCTTAGTTTCAGCACTTGAATTTTCTTATTCGTGATCAGCACTTGTTCAGAACTTGTAAGCACTAAATAAGCTACTAATTACTACAGCACTCAACCTTCCTCATTACCTAGAGGAAAACAGTTTTAGTACTTACTTTCCTCACTTGCTTAGAGAAAAAACAGCTGTTGTACTCACTTTCCTCACTTATCTAGAGGAAAATAGTTTTTTATTCAGGCATGTCCAAGGGTCAGCTCCCAGTGTTCTCTCCTGTCTATCTGATGAATCTGGGCATCTTGCTGCAATGTAGAAATTGCCTAGTACACAGACAACCCTCTCCTCCTACCACCCAACACTACAACCTGTGAGAGATGCACTTATCTAGCCAAACTGGAGGTAAAGCTCTCTCCAACCAAGACTGAACTTGACAGCCAAGAGGAGAAGATAAACACTTGCATCACACCACACTCATCACATAGTCTCACTAAATCTACACCACCAAAATCCACACATAGAAACACAAAAACATTCACGGAGGCTCTCAATAATAATCTGCTCAAGCAACAGAGACCTCCAAAGCAGAAATGCAAGCAAGGTCCACCCCCCCCCCAACACAACCCAAATGACACATAGCCCGCAGACTCAGTGTGCCACTCAACCACAGCCAATAAGGCAAAACAACATACCCAACACACTAGTCATAGGTGACTCTATAGTCAGGCACACTGATGTCCCACTCACCAAGCTAAACAAGGAGAAGGTTACTGTCAGCTGCCTGTCGGGTGCCAGGATCCGCCACATAACCCATGCACTCAGGTCGCTCCACAACAAGTACAAATATGACTCTGTCATTGTCCATGTTGGTGTGAACGACCTGAAATGTACCTCCCTGGACTACATGAAAAGAGACATGGAAGAGCTCTCCGATCTTGTAGACCAGGCAGGTATGACCCTAGCCCTGAGTAGCATTCTGCCATCACCTAGAATGATGCCACTGTACAAGGACAAAATGATTGACTTCAACAATTGGCTAAGCTTCTGGTGTCATTCTAAAGGGATCCAGTATCTGTCTGCCTGGGATGACATGGTCGGCAGACCACGATGCTTTGCCAGAGATGGCCTGCACCTGTCACCCCTGGGATTCCGGATACTGGCTAAGGTTCTTGCCACTCCTATAGTGCCTTTTTTAGGCAAGGTTCAAATGACAAATTCACCACCGTAACAGGAACATGCAAGCAAAAACTGAGGGTGATGCTACTCAATGCTAGAAGTCTAAATCTCAAAATGCACTCACTCGAGGCACTTCTTAAAATGGAGAACATTGATATCTGTGCAGTGACTGAGACCTGGTTCAAGGCTCCAGAGAGCACCCCTGCACTACCAGGCTATAACTCATACCACACTTCGGCCATGTAACCTGGACCGGAACACCAAAGGCGGAGGTGTGTCCATATTCATTAAGGATATCCACACCTCCAGGCTAGTTGCTCAGCATAATGCAGCTGAGGTTATCCAAGTGCAACTAACTCTGGGCAAAACTGCAATCTAAATTGTAGCTTGCTACAGATCCCCCACCATGCCCCAGGATACCCACCATTAACTGGGAAAACTACTCCTGTACCAACTCCTTCACTCACTGCTTTCTGGAATTCATAAACTCCAATGCCCTGGATCAGCTTATCCACACCCCCACCAGGGGCAACAGTATCCTAGATCTAGTCATTACCAACATGAGTGACCAGTGTTCTACACCTGAAGTCAATGCCTCATTGGTCCGATCCGACCATAAGCTAATTACCCTAGATATCCACATCCTGCCCCCACCCCCCATTAAGGAAACCATGGTAAAAAATTTCTCCAAAGCCAACTTCATGCTTCTTAAGACAGAAGTGGTGAACTTCATGACACCCATGCAGATGGACAATACAGTTACGACTACTGA
Organism: Protopterus annectens; assembly: GCF_019279795.1. Taxonomy (NCBI): domain Eukaryota; kingdom Metazoa; phylum Chordata; order Ceratodontiformes; family Protopteridae; genus Protopterus; species Protopterus annectens. The sequence goes on from NC_056739.1 coordinate 1,250,756,483, forward strand.
ATCCTACACAATTGCACTTTATAAGCACTTAATCGAGTGCATGGATCATGCTATCCCAAACAGAACCAAGACGCTATCCTCTAAAAAAGGAAGCCAATCTGGTGGTCCCCTACCATAAACAAACTGTACAACAGAAGGATGAAACTGTTGCAAAAGAGAGTAAAATCCCATGAGTGGAGGAGCTCCCTGCTCAGCCTCAGTAAGAAGATGCGATCCCTGATAAAATCCTCCAAAGCTAGTTACAAAAACAAAATCCCCACTGATTCTAAAGACAACCATAAAGCATTCTATAGCTATGTCAAGAATCTCAATGGCAACACTCAGATCTGCTCTGAGTTACAGCACAATGTCACTAAATATACAGACCCAACTGATATTGCCAACATCCTGGCAGATAGGTTCAGTGCTAACTACCCCCCTCTCACCCCCTAAAGAGCTCATCTCTATACCGGAAGAATGCAAAGTTCCTGTAATCACGGCTGCACAGGTAAAAACCACGCTCTCCAAAGCCAAGAACACAGCATCCATGGGACCAGACAACATCCCAGGCTGCATTCTACACGAACTACAGAACGAACTGGCACCCCACCCAAGTACCATGTTCAATCATAGCCTCACCTCAGGCTTTGTGCCTGCTGAATGGCACACAGCGACAGTTATCCCACTCCACAAGGGGAGAGCCACCAAGGACCCCGGGAACTACCGCCTCATTAGCCTGACAAGCCTGGTCTGCAAGGCCATGGAACGTATCATCATGGAACTTATAAACAAAGACATTGGTAATCTCCAAACTCTGGACCCCACCCAGTTCTGGTTTGTAAAAGGCAGATCATGTCTCCTAAACCTGATAGACTTCTTTGAAGCAGTCACCAAAGCCATAGATGATTGTAAGGTGGTTCATACAGCGTATCTAGATCTTGCCAAGGCTTTCGACACCATCCCCCACTCTGGAATTATAGATAAACTCACTAAACTAGGTATAAAGTCCTATGTCACACGATGGGTTGCCAACTGGCTCACTGACAGAATCCACACTGTGAAAGTAGCAGACTCCAAATCAGACTTCAGACCAGTGACAAGTGGAGTATCACAGGGTTCAGTCCTGGGTCCTCTCCTGTTTGGTATCTACTTCTCTGATGTACAGGCTAACACAGAAGGTCTTTGGCTAACGAAGTTCGCAGATGACTGCAAACTAGGAGCCATAATCGAAACTCCTAACGATGTGGACATCCTACAAAAGGGGCTCACTGAGACAGATGCCTGGTGTCAAAGCCATGGCCTCAAGCTCAATGCCAAAAAGTGTGTTGTCATCCCCTTTGGTAAAAACTCTGTACCCATGAACTGCAACAAAGGTGGTAGTATACTTAACACAGAAAGTGTGATAAGACCTTGGGACACAGGTGGACAGTAGTCTCTTTTTTGATAATCACATTGCCACAGTAGTCAGGAAATCCTTCTACGTGGCACACCTCATCACAAAAGGTTTCTCATCCAGAAAAAAAGAGGTAATGGTTCCCCTCTACTCATCACTCATTAGACCCATTATAGAGTACATTGCCCCTTTTGGTATGTACCACACAAGACATTTACAACAACTGGAAAGGCTGCAGAAATACCTCACAAAGAGGATTACTGGCCTCAATCAGATGCCCTACTCAGACCGTCTCAAAAAACTCCAGCTTTACTCCGTCACATATCGCCTACTCAGAGGTGATCTCTGTCTAACATACAAAGCTATGTCAAACCCAGAGCTGTTGGACATGCTCCACTTAAAGAAATCCCTCCGAGCTACACGCTCTAGGGACCTAAACCTTGTCACCACAATAAACAGAACATGCCGGAGGGATAGATTCCTGTCCCAGAGACTTCCCATACTCTGGAATAAACTACCTATCTATATCAAACAAAGCTCCTCATTAGCACTTTTCAAGAAAAATCTTGATGATTGGATGGGAAAAAGGAAATTCACCCCGGGGATCACTTCTGTGGCTCTGCTCGACAGTGGCACAGGAAAATAATTTTCTTGGGTTGTAAAAGCCACGGTACCTTTTTGGCTGGGCTTGTATAGGCCCCAGGGCCGATAGCCTAGTACCTACCTATGAACCTATGGAGAGTATGAAGTCTGAAGCTCAAATGTTTATCCATATTTTCTGACTTCAGCTCTAAATAATTTGCCAATGATTTGACAGAAAACCACAATTTTATGAGAAACGGACCAAAAATCAGGGCATTCTGCAAAAATCTGTAGAGTTGACAGGTAACTGTGTGCGTGTTTGTGTGTGTGTGGAAAATGCATGTTAACAGAAAACTTGCTTGTCAAGCAAATTTATAAGTTTATAAGGGCAATATTTAAAATCTGTCCCTATTTTTCTTCCTTTGTTCCCCCATTATTTGTGGCTGTGTCCAGATTTCTTGTGGTTAAGAGTTTCATAGGTATAGTGTAGAGGTATAGAAACCTTTCAGGAGATGCTGATGCTGCCAAGGAATTATCGATCGCTCTGTTTGTGTGGAATGCATGGTAAAAGAAACCATGTTATTCTAGCAAGTTTATAAGAGCAATTTTTAAAATCCATCACTCGATTGCTCCCAGTGTTTGTGTGTCATGCTGCAGAGTGGCCATTATTTTTCAAAGCTACAGGGAGCCACTGCAGAGGGGTGGAAGAGCCGCATGCGGCTCCAGAGCCACAGGTTGCATACCCCTGGTCTAGACAATTCCAACTCTGTATCATAGCTCAAAAAATAATTTCCCTAGTCACTCCAATTTGCTCACCCAGCTTCTCCGACAGAGCAGTCTGCAGGGAATCTTTAAAGTCAGCAAACTCATTACACTCCCAGAAAATATATTCCCAGTTGCTTATTTCTTCCCCATCACATCTCCAACATTTGCTGTCTGCCTGAGGAAACATTATTTGGAGCATGCTTGGGGTATAAAAATGTCTGTGTAAACACTTCAGACAAAGATCCTAAATCTTCTAGATGTTGTTGCATATTTGGGAGACATACATGTATCCCCCGTTGTTTCTTTGTGAATTGCTTATCCAATCTCTCTTCCCAATTCTTTCTAAACTCTTCTGATTGATTCTTATAGTTGGCATGCATTATTTTATATGCTGTAGTAATTATTCCTTTCTTAATGACAACTTCTGTTCTAGATTCTACTAAGAACTCTACCAGTGCTGGTCTTTCGTTTAGGACCCCCTGTTTTTTTCCTGTTTGCTTGTACTTTGATATCAATCCTTCATATGGATGGAAATCTCTAACCTGCAGGCCAAATAAGTAATTGGCATCTTCCCATTCTGTTACCTTTCCCTCTCTAGTTATTTGCTCCCAATACCTTTGTTCCTTTGCCAGTTTTCTCCAGTATACTCTTGTCCCCTCTTGCCTATTGTCTGTATCCCTAATTGCAGTCAACCCTATCGGCAGAATCTCCTTTCTCCATTCTTGTATTGGCTTAGTTCTTAGAATACCTTCTGCTACTTTATGAATATAATATTCTGTATGATTATTGTTGTTCTCCTTAAAGGTTTGCATCCAAAATCCCAGTGTCTCCCTGTTACTTAACTTCCCTCCTGTTTCATCATCTCTTTCCATTCTGAATTATATATTTCTGCTTGTGCTATGTGTAGGAGCCTTAATTGTGTTGCTCTGGCATACCCCATCAAATTGGGTAATCTCAATCCACCCTGTTCTATTGGAAGAAAACGCTTATCCCACTTGACTCTTGCCGTCTTCCCCTCCTAGATAAAGTCCTTTAACTCTTGATTAATTACTATCCACAACTTCTCCTCTTGTTGATAAAAATATGCCTCACCTGTATACAAGACTAAAGGGATTAAAAACATTTTAACTGCTTGTATCTTATCAATATACATATAACAAAGCTTCCATTTTCTCAATGTTTGTATTATATTTTATTTGCTCTCTTGCCACATATCCTTAGCTGCCACATTGGTATCATTTTTAATCCATACTCCTAAGGACTTAATTTTATCATGTCCCCATAAGTATGGATATTGCTGTACCAATTTGTATGTGGGTATATAATTTATTGCTTTTGTTTTGGCTTCATTAATTTTGCATCCCAAAAAGGTTTGAAACTGTCTCAGTATGTTCCACAGCACTGTAATTTCCCTTTCTGGTTTTGTCAATTATAAAATAATGTCATCTGCAATTAGAGCCAACTTTTCTTGGCTACCATACCGGTTATATCCTTGAATTTCTGAGTCCCTTATTTTCTTTGCCAGTGGTTCTAAATATAATGCAAACAACAAAGGGGAGATAGGACACCCCTGCTTAGTTCATCTGCTCAAACAGAGATTATCAGAGAGGACCCCACCAACTTTAATTTTTGCCTCTGATCCGTCATATATCCTCCTAATCAATCTTATAATTTTTTCAGGGAATGCAAATGCTTCCATTGTTCTGCTCATAAAGTCCCAGCTCACTTTGTCAAATGCTTTCTCTGCACCAAGACCTACAAAAAACAATGGTATTTTCTTACATTGTACTTCCCTCTGGATCATTACTGTTCTGTTAATGTTACCAAATTGTCTGCTCTCCACAAAACTACATTGATCCATATCTGTCAATTTTGGCATCATTTTGCTATTCTTTTTGCCATTATAGACATCAATACTAAGTCTTGATTATAAAATGTCTAAATGGGTGTGTATGAAGCTGGATCTGACGGATCTTTACCCTCTTTAGGTATTACAGCTACTACCGCTTTCTTCCAGGATGTTGATACTTCTCTTCCTCTTAAAATACTGTTAAAGAAAACCTTCCAGATCTTTATCATTTTTTCTCTCCTAGCTTCCAGACTTCCACAGGAATACCATCTATTCCTGTGGACTTTCCTGTAGATTGGTTATACATTATCATTTTTATCTCATCTCCTGCTATCCTAACTGTTAGTAATTGAGCCTCTGCTACCTCTAGAATGGGCATATTTAATTCTTCCATAAATATTACCTTTTCTTGATTTCCATATTACGCTGCTTTTGTAAGTTCATAAAAGTTTCAAAGTATTTCCAATATTTCTACAGGATCCTTTATCTTCCTTGGTATATTCTCCCCAAGCTTGGTGACAGCCCTTTCCATTTTCTGTTGCCTGAGTCATTGTGCTAAAGGTTTTTGTGCTCTAGGGTTATTATAAAAAAAACAGTTGCTTAACAGCAATCTTTTTAAACTCGTGTATATTATCGAGGTAGTCCGTTATTTTCTGTTTAGCATTCTGCAGTTGCTCCTCTTGTTCTGGGAGATTCCCCCATTTTGCAGTACTTTAACGCTTGACAGTCCCTCTAAGTAATTCTCATTACTTCTTAACTGTGTCTCTTTCTTTTATTTCCACCCTATTTTTAAATTTCACTTTAATTTTATCCCACTCCCTAGCTATATTTTCTGAAGAAATTTCTATCTTTTCTAATAGCTCATAAATAATTTCCACTGCCCATTCCTTAAATTCCTCTCTTTTCAATTTCATTAACCTGTGTTTTTATTTTGGTTATTATTTGTGCATGATCTGAAATAGTTATTGGGTGTGTATCAAGACCTTCAATTAAATGCACATGTTCCTGTAAAATGTATATTCTGTCTAGCCTAGCACAGTTTTTGAATCTTGGAGAATAATATGTAAATGTATTCCGCACTCCTAGTACTGAGTTCACATCATCTCTGCCAAATGTTTTCATAAATTCCTTTAAAAATTTACCCTCCTTTGTTTTGTTGTCCCTTCTGAGCCCCCCAGACACATCTTCACTGTTGCAAATCAAGTTCCAGTCCTCACCTGTAAGTGGTATTCCTTACTGAAAGCTGATTATTTCTCCCAGAATTTTCTTAAGCTCCATTATAGCAGTTTTTGGTGAAATATAAATACATGCCAGTATAATCCTTCTCTCTTGCCAGTAGCCCCTTAATGCTATAAATCTTTCATTATTATCTTTTATATTTTCTTCTGTTACAATTGGAGCTTCTCTTGCAATTAATATAAGTACTCCTGTCTTCTTTTGCCCCAGATATTCTGCTGAATAACCATCCTGAAAACCTTTCTTTATCCAGTTCACATGTTTAATTCTTTCCAAGCGCATTTCCTGGAGCATAGCTAATTGCACTGTGCATGATTTAACAGAATTCGCTAATCTTTTTTTTTTTTTATTTATCTGTGACACCATTAACATTTAAATACATTATAGAAAGAATCATGTTCTTGAGGGATTATTCTTCCCACCATTTACGTATAGCAGCTTTTTTGTCAAATGTATAGTTCCAGCTTTTATATTCAATGCATGCACCATTTGGCAGGTTGATCTTTTGTCCAATTGATTTTTGTAATCTCCATTTGAGCCTATGTCACATCTTGCACAAATTTGTGTTTTACTGAAAACCCTCAAACAAAAATACACACCCCCCAATACCCCCCTAAAACCTAGTAACTTAATAATAACACACAAAGCTATGTACATAATAAAAACAAACATTCTAAAATGATAACCGCACACAGGCTGGAGACATCCAAAAAGACAGGTCATTCATGGTAAGACGCATGATAAACCTAGTGCTTTTAGTAAATGCTATCTGATTTTGTCATATCTTTATAGCTCTCCCAGCTAAGAAAACGCATTTTCTCCATTTCTCTTTGTCAGATTGTCTTCTCGTGACATGCAAACCAGATGCAAACTGCTAAGGATACCTTGTTTACCAGAAAAAAAAACTTTATAATGTTCATTATTGTTTTCCATTTATATGTTTTGTAATAATCTTGTTGCTGGATAAATCCCAATCATTAACCCAATCATTTCTCTATGCAAGCATGAGAAAAGCACACTAATTTTTCTTTTGCCTTGCCGTCTCAATTTTTCCCCCTCCACATTGCAGTGCCTACATATCTTAAAACTGAACAGGTAAAAAGAGAGACGGGAGAAAAAGAAAAGCACCTGTTTATGTTAATATCCCCATTACATTTAAAAAGAACTGAAAAAGCTTTACTTCATAGCTTACTGAGAAAATCATACATTTAAACATTACCATTAAAAGAAAAGAAAAAGAAATTTGTTTTGCTTACAGTTAACTTTCTTCTTCCTCCTTCCCTCTCCAAAATAGTTCTCCTGAGCTTAATGACATAATGTAGGGCGAATGCTTTAGAGTCCCCAACAAATTTAGCAAAGCCCACAAAAATCCAATATTTCAAAAATCCTCTTGTTCTGCTATGTTTCACAGATATAATTATTGGTTTGTAATTCCACATTTGTATGTTTACAAGCTACTGATTTTATTTTCTGAACATTAATAACTTGAAGCAGGGTTAGATGTGTCCAACCTGCGGCCCTCAGAGCTCTGCCATGCGGCCCTCTACCTCTAACTCCAACATCGATGTATGCATGTCCCAAAACACTTTTTTGTTGTGTTTTTCGCACCCATGACCTGTAACTCTTAACATCGGTGTGCGCATGCAGCAAAGCATCCTTCTAGTTTTGATTTTTTTGCGCCAAAGAAGGGTCTGTATGTTCGCGCCATTATTTCGTGCCAAAGAATCAATGTGTGTGTTCTTGCTGAAGAGGGACTTGTCTATGGATTTGCCGCCATTGCCTTTTAAAGAGACAGCACTTAACCTGTGTTAATAGGTAAGTATGGTGTGAGTGAGTGCATGCATGAAAGCAGAATGTTTGTGTGCATGAAAGTAGAAGTGTGTGTGTGTGTGTGTGTGTGTGTGTGTGTGTGTGTGTGTGTGTGTGTGTGTGTGTGTGCATGACAGAGAGACATACAAACAAAGAGGCTAACGTACAAACAAGTTAGCTCACAAATGCATCCTACATTAAAAGTACACTTTCATGAAATTGCAGCTTTCTTGACAGGGAGAGTGTTGTATTGAATATGAAATCATACCTCTCAACTGTATGGATTTTCGAAGAATGTCTGGATTTTTGCTTCATCTTCCAATTTGTGTCTTTTGCTTAGGAAATAAAAGTAGTCATCCAAGGTAATGCAGTCCCAGGGAGTAAGAATGAGACAGCAGCCTAGGGTTCATGAGTCAGTAGTAGATTGACTAATGTGGGACTGTAGCATATAAAGTTTATTGTTTTTTTTGACAAACAAAAAAATCACCCAGTACTGTCTTGTCATTGGTGGGTTCTAAGTAGTGATAGATTGGACAACAGTAAGCATATCTTTGGTGGATCATCAATACTGGCAAATCAGATGGGCACAATGTCATTTTTTAAATGTTTGGGGTTTTAGTGTCTATGTGTGTGTTTGTGTTGGGAGTGCTGCAATAGTAGATGATTATTAAAGACAGAGACTTACAAACTATGGAGAATATGTTTCTTTGTTTCAAAACCTGATACTTCGGTACTAGGAATGCCAAAAATAGATTTTTTAAGACATAGCTTCTTGCCATTTACAGTGGATGGATATTTACATTTAATGGACAATGTTAGCAGTATGAGTGTGGTCCTTTAGGGATCTGGAGGATGCTAAGTCTACCACTGCCAATGTCTTGTAAAGTGACCTGGAAATGGATATTGGGATGTTACTGAAAAAATACGGCAAGTGGGCTTTGAAATGTAGTTTAATTAAACAAAGTGCACTTGCAATTTACAGGCCATAATTTAATTTATTTCAGGTAGTCCAGATCCTGGTAGATTGTATACCATTAGACTTAATTAGGGAGAGGTGTCATTCTGTGGAAATAAGTAGACCTAGTTTCAGTGAAAGCTATGTGGTTGTTTGCAGGTAGGAAGTTGCAGGATGTGGAGCCAATGTGTTTTATTATTTTTAATGGATTTGTCATTTCAAAGTATGGTTTTCTTTGTTGCAAAAGAAAGCAGGATTGAATGAGCCATATAATGTTTAACTGACAATAATGGGATATAAACATTATACGTGATGTATAATGTTTGCAGCTACACTTGTTTCAATGGTGTCTGTGATGCATAAATATTTTTGGGCCTGTGTCCCAATTTTATTTTTCGCTTTGTCCAGAATTCTTGCTCTAAGGTTGAGAGGTATGGTTCTATGCTAAATCAGAAGGCTGTATTTACCTTGGAAGACTTTTCAGCATAATTATGAGAAACAGAGCGATGTTCTTCATCTCACATTGCTGCAGTCCTTACACTTGGGTAGTCCGCTGTCCTCGGTCGGCCCGAATATCAAAGTATTAGGCTGAAGTCGGTCAAGGCGCATAAGACTGACATCAGGACGTCAGGGTACATATGCGCATGATCAACGTCATATCCTCAGTCTTTTTTGCCGCATGGTCCGATGCAGAAGCAGCGTTGCAAGTGCCATTCGGCGTTCTGAAATTTTTCGAAGTCGGAGTTTCAGACCGAGTCAAAGTTGGCTAAGTACCCTGTTGGGGAATATTTTGTTTTTTTCTTGCCTCAGTGGTTTACCGGATGTCAGAAAAAGTGAATAACTGTATTTCTTGTGGGAAGCAGATACCGCATAGAGATTACCATACCTTGTGTATTCCTTGTTTGGGGCCTGAGCACGACGTTGTTGGGTGTCACTTTTGTGCTAGGTTCAATAAGCACACTATTAAGCGAAGGTTAGATTGTGCTAGGTTGGTCTTCGGGAAGCGGTGCAATTATAAGATGCCGTCGGATGCTCCGACGCCCGCTTCTTCGAAGAAGCGCAAAGACAAAGCAGCTAAACCCAGGCAGGAAGAGTCGTCCGTACCGGACGCCGGTTCTTTAGAGGCGTCAGTGGAACCGGTGGTTCCACCGGAGGCTTAGCTGGAGTCCCAGGGAGAGACTTTGATTTTGCAGGATGTGGCCTCTCAGGAGGCAGGTCAGGCTGAAGGGGCTTCTCAGGTTACTGTACTCCCTTCCCTTCCTAGGGTGGTTAGGCCCTCTCCTTCTGTTTCTAAGGCTTCTCCCAGAGGCAGGCCAGGTTTAGCTTCTGTTGGTGTCACCCCTAGTTCTTCAGGATCTGTGCCCAAGAAGCACATGCTTAAAATGGCAGAAGATTTAATTACTTTGATTAGAGGTTCTTTGCCCCCTCCTGATAAGAGGCCTAGGGTGGAACCAGAGTTGGGGAGTTTTGAGCAGGCTTCAGATGTTACTGAGTCTTCGGCTGAAGACTTGCAGGAGTACTCTCCTTATTCTGATTCTGATGCAGATGATTCGACTCCTTCTGCTTCTCCTTCAGAGGATTTTTCTTTTTCAGAGACTCTTCATTCCATGAGGGAACATTTTAAGTGGGAAGGTCAGGACTTCTCTGATTCCAGGAAAAGGCTTAGGGAATTTTTGCTTTTACCCCAGCATAGGCCTTTGGCTATACCACCTGTTCTGGATGTTGTGGAAGATGTGTTTGCAGAGGCTTCACTTAATCCTGATTCTTTGCCTCCTGCTCCTGTTAAACCGGATAGGTATTACAGGGTGCCTGAAGCTCATAAATATCTTTATAAGAGTCCTAGGGCGGACCCAGAAACTGTTAGTCAGGGACCTAAGGGTGTCAAGGCCTCTGTTGTAAAAATCCGGTTCCTCCAGATAAAGAGGCCAGAGCTTTGGATAGATGGGGAAAGAAAGTCTATACTTCTTCCACCTTAGCTATGAGGGCTTTGAATTGCCAGTTTCACATGTTGAAATATCAAAACTATCTTCTTTCTCAATTGAAGTCTAAGGTAGATGCTCTGGCGGAAGGCATTGAGTGTAAAGAATTACAAGATTTGGTACATGTCTCTGAACAGGTGGGTAAGCATTCTTTACAATGTGGTTTTGATGCTGTACAGGCCTCGTCTAGGGTGGCTGCCACTGGGTCAGTTCTTCGCAGGCACGCCTGGCTGAGGGATCAGAATTTATCTGACCATGTTAAGACAAGGATTTTGGATGCTCCTTTACAGTCTGATGTGTTGTTTGGTTCACCTGTGGAGTCAGTCTTGAAGAAAATGGAAGACAAGGCTAAGTCTATGCAGGCTGTTAAAGATTTTTTGCAAGTCCAGCCTCCAAAGTTTAGTAGGAATTGGCCTGCTAAGGGGTGGACGTACCCTTCTTATGATTCACAGTCTAGGGGTAGATCTAGACGTGGTAGGGGCAGAGCTCCTTCAGACCTAGAACAGGGAGTTCTCCTGCACAATCTTCGGGTGAGGGCAGGGGCCAGTCCTTTCGTAAACAGGCCCAATGACCTACCCTTTCAGCTGCCAGATCCTTCTTGCCTGGCAGCACCTTTGGGAGGAAGGTTGGCACTCTTCAAGGAAAACTGGAGTTTGATTACCCAAGACAGATGGGTATTGGATATCATACACCAAGGTTACAGGTTTTATTTCCATACCTTGCCTCCTTTCAAAGGCATGCCGGACGTTCCTCCTCAGCAAAGACTAGAGGCTCACAAACAAATTTCTCTGCTGCTCCAAATAGGGGCCATACAACCGGTCCCTCTGCCAGAAGTGGGCCTAGGATTTTATTCTCGCCTGTTCCTAGTACCAAAGAAGGGGAACACGTGGAGACCAATTTTGGATTTATCTATCCTCAACACTTATCTGGACATTCCCAAGTTCAAAATGTTGACGTTACAACAGCTTTTACCTCTGCTGGGCAAAGATCACTGGATGGTGACTCTGGATCTCAAGGAGGCTTACCTTCATGTTCCTATCAGGCTAAGTTGCAGGAAGTATCTGCGTTTTGGCTGGGACTTCTCATTATCAGTTCTCTGCATTGCCCTTTGGCTTATCTACTGCCCAGAGTGTTCACGAAGGTTCTGGCTCCAGTGATAGCTTTCTTCAGGCTCAGAGGAATACAGATCTATCCTTATTTGGACGATTGCCTGATTCTGGCCCAAGGAAAGGACGAACTTCTTCATCATTTACACTATGTGATAGCAGTGCTAAGATGCCTGGGGTATTCTGTGAACGAAATAAAGTCCAGTCTAGTACCCTCTCAGGACATGTGCTTTCTGGGTGTGAGACTGAATACAGCATCCCAGATGGCCTTTTTGACCCCGGACAAACAAAAGAATCTTTCTCTTTACTTCCATCAATTGTCTCATCAGTCCAGGCTGACTGCAAGGACAGTCCTTCAAGCCTTGGGGTTCATGGCATCTTGTATTCTGGTGCTTCCCAATGCCAAACTGCATATGAGGAAGCTACAATGGTATCTCAAAATGTATGGACACAGCACTGCCAAGATATGGACACTGTCATTCAGATAATACCTTGCATTCAAAAGGAATTTTTGTGGTAGGCTCAGGAATGTCACCTAAACAAGGGACTCTCTGTGACCCGCCAGAGGCGAGTCAGATTCTAACGACAGATGCCTCAGACAAAGCTTGGGGAGCTCATCTAAATGGAAAGTGGATACAAGACACGTGGCCTGCCAGACTTCTACATCTACATATCAACTTGAAGGAGATGTTAGCAGTCCAATTTGCATTAATAGCTTTCAAGGATTTACTTCTTCCAGGGCAGGTGTTGGTTCTAACAGACAACACAACTGTCATGTGGTACATCAACAAGCAAGGGGAACACATTCTTATCCTCTATGCAGACAAGCAATGATTTTGTGGGAGACTGCTCTCAGTTTACAGCTAAATCTTCAGGCAAGGTTTCTGCCGGAGCACAGAACTCCTTAGCAGATGTGTTGAGCAGACAAATTATGGATCCCCACGAGTGGAAATTGGATCCTCATGTATTTCAGAAATTGACAGTGTTATGGGGAACTCCAGACATAGATCTGTTCGCTTCTCCACTAAACTACCAGCTGCCAAAGTTTTGCACAAAAAGGTTTCATCCCACAGCTTGGAAAGTGGATGCTCTTTCATTCAATTGGAGCAATCTTCATGTGTATGTCTTTCCACCTCTGCCTCTCCTCCCAGAGGTACTTCTGAAGGTCAGACAGGACAAGCCAAAGATGATTTTAATAGCTCCAGATTGGCCTCGACAGCACTGGTACCCATTACTGAGAAGTCTGGTACGGGAGCCTCCATGGCCTTTACCTTCGATTCCACACCTGCTGTCTCAGGAGAACAGTCATTTACTCAATGTCAAACTTCACTCTCTTCACCTGACAGCCTGGCATATTCTGTTTTAAACCCTGGAGGGTCTCAGCTTCCACAGCAAGTTTTGAATGTTATTTTGGAGGCCAGAAGGCCTAGTACAAGGAAAGTGTACGCAGATAAATGGAAGAGATTTTTATTTTGGAGTGCAGCAAAGGCATTTGATGTTTCTAAGCCTAATTTAAGTGTGGCTCTTCAATATCTTACTGAGTTACTGGACAAAGGTTTGTCCTTCTCTTCTATTAAGGTTCATGTTGCAGCAATTTCTGCTCACTATGACTGTGACCCACCATTGTTTTCTCATCCTTTGTTTAAGCAATTCCTTAGAGGGGCAAAGAATATAAGACCCCCACGGAGAGCTCCTACTCCTGCTTGGGATCTCAATTTTGTGTTGGAGAAACTTACTCTACAACCTTTTGAGCCTGCAGCTACTGCTGAGTTGAAATATTTATCATGGAAGACTGCTTTTTTGTTGGCCATTACCTCTGCGAGAAGGGTTTCTGAATTACAGGCCCTTATGGCGTTGAACCTTTCTTAATTTTCCATAAGGATAGGGTATCTTTGCGTACTAATCCTTCCTTTATGCCTAAGGTGGTTTCTAGTGTGGCTTTAAACCAAACTATTCATTTGCCTACTTTTTATGCAAACCCCCAAAATAAAGGGGAAAAGATTTTGCACACTTTGGATATACACAGGCAGTTGCGATATTATTTGAGCAGAACTAAAGGGTTCAGGCAGTCTCAGCAGTTATTTGTTTCATTTGCTTTGGGTTCTCAGGGCAAGCCTGTGTCAAAACAAACTATTTCTAAGTGGATTGGGTTTTGTATTGCTTTCTGTTATTCCCATCATGGTAAGGAGATTCCAGCTGGAATTAGGGCTCATTCCACTAGGGCTACTGCCACTTCTACAGCTTTTTTAAGGGGGGTGGCCACTAAAGATATTTTGGAGGCAGCTACTTGGAGTTCAGTGCATACTTTCTCAAAGCATTACCACCTTCCACTTTACTCTAAATCGAGGGCTGGTTTTGCCACTGCAATTTTACAGGGCATTTTGGCAGCTCCTACTGCTTTATAGTTTTGCCATCCTCCCTTACCTCTGCTTTGGGATTCTACCCAAGTGTAAGGACTGCAGCAATGTGAGATGAAGAACATAGTACAGTTTTGTACCTACCATAAATGTAGATGTTCGAAGATCCACATTGCTGCAGTCCAATTTACCCTCTCTCCTTCCCCTCTGTTGTTAGAGGCGGTTGTGTGGTTTGGGTTGTACATATTGTGGATATTGTATATATTGTACATATGATTAGTACTAGGGTGGTTGGTTGTTTTTTGCTGTCTTTTGGTTTTGACCTTTCTTTTTAGGGTCTTCTGACATCTGGGGCAAGAAAAGACTGAGGATATGACGTCGATCATGCGCATATGTACCCTGACGTCCTGATGTCAGTCTTATGCGCCTTGACCGACGTCAGCCTAATACTTTGATATTCGGGCCGACCGAGGACAGCGGACTACCCAAGTGTAAGGACTGCAGCAATGTGGATCTTCGAACATCTACATTTATGGTAGGTACAAAACTGTACTTTTTTCATATCTCCACTTATTTCCAGTATAAACTGCCATGTAACCTTGCAAATAACTTTCTTATTAAGCTACTTTAATTCTTTTGGAATTGACAGGTATGCTTCATTGGTTCAGACGTAAGCATAGTGTGCTGTGACTGATTTCTTGCAGCAGTCTGTGGTTTACTTATCACAATAACTTTTCTGTGTTTCTGTGTATGTAATCAATTTAACAGTTTTAAATATGTTTTCCAAAATTAAATAAATACATAATAAATAAAAGTAATCTTTTCTTCACTTTGAGCTATTGACAAACTCTGGGAATTTTTTTTTTTTTCAAAAGCGATGGTCAGCATTACAGCTTAGTCAGTCTGTGAATAACTTCTGCACAAATTAAAATGTCTGAATGTCAAATGTCTTTAGATTGGAGGGAAGGTATATGTTTGCTCCAGTATGTAGTATGATCTTAGAGAGTTTATAGATTTCTTATTGATTTAATTTTTGCTGAGCAGTTGTTTGTTGATTTATTGATGGTCCTTTTGGTGGTGGGAAATTACATGGATGAATCCATCTCTATTATGATTTTTTTTTCAGATATTTTGACTTCCAGACAATTTCAATCAGTGAGACTGTGTCATGTGATTACCGAGGTTGCCTATTTTATAAGTAGGGGCTCCTTTGCTGTGTGTGTGTGTGTGTGTGTGTGTGTGTGTGTGTGTGTGTGTGTGTGTGTGTGTGTGTGTGTGTGTGTATAAGAGAGAGAGATTTAATATGTATACTGAATATATTTTTGCAAATGGAATTCTTAGTTAAATAGGGCCCTCTTCTTAGACAAGTAGACTTGAGTAACCAATATTAGATGTTAGCCATCCAGCTGGGAAAGTTTAGTATGTGGATTTTCCTTCCGGTTTGATGAAGGCTATGCTACTTACTTGAGGAGCACATTCATGGCTATCCATCCAGTTGTAGTGTTGTTGAACTACATTGTTTGATAATGAGAGGAGATTTTTACAGAAGTTGAAAGTTTTTGTGTCAAGAACCTGTCCATACAAAGTGGCTTGTTTAAGTTGCAGTGAAGGCTGTGGTCTTTGTAGTGAGTGTTTTAAATATAACCAGTATTTCTGAGGTGGAGAAAGTTCATTAAGGCAGGATCTTTCTTAGCCTGGAAAGCAAGCAAGTGATGAAATGTATAGGGGCCAGTGAGAGACAGAGGAAAGCAAGAAGCTTTTTAGTCTGTCTGGATAACTAAGTGAACTCAGTCCTTTGACCTTTTTTTGTCAGAAATGGTTGTAGTATTTCTTTTGGCAGGGTGTTTTGCTGAGGCACGTGCCAAAAGGGGTGTTGCAGTCAATAATTGCTCTTGTAAAGGAAGAATTACAGGGATGTTATGACCTTCTTGTACCTAGATGAGATACCCTTACTAATGAGGTGTGCCATGTAAAAAGCTTTCCATACAACAGAGACAACGTGGTGGTCAAAAGTCAAATTTCTATCAACCTGGGTGCCCAAGCACCTCACGACTGATTGCGTGCTTACAACATTGTTATTAATGTGATAATTTGTGGGGACATCACTCAAAGGGGATGATTGCACATTTTTTGGCATTTAGCTTGAGGCCATGTTTCTGGCACCAGTCATTTGTTTGAGTGAGACCCTCTTGTAGCTTATTCAGAATTGTTTTATTAAGTCAGTAATGTGAATTCTTTACTTTATTGCAAATTTGTTGGCTTATTTTTGTGGATTATAGTATTGTAGGACTGCTAATGTTGACACTGTATGTAGATGGACTGCTGGAGTGATTTTCCCCGTGAGAAATGCTAGTGCTGTAGTGAATATCTGTTTATTTGTAAAAAAAAAAAAAAATCTATATATTAACTAAGATGTTAGAGTTAACTGTTAGATTAGAGAATTAAAATCAGAATGAGAATTAGAATTTTAAGGCAAATATTAGGCATTTATTACATGTATTAATTGTTTGAATGCACCTACATTACAGCCAGGAGGTCGACTTTGGTCTCCCGTGGTAGCGAAAGAGTTAACTATATGATATATTTTATATGCGGCCCCAAGACAATTTATGTTCACTCAATGCAGCCCCGGCAAGCCAAAAGGTTGGACACCCCAAGTTCTCCACAAGTTTAACAAAGTCCAAGGAAGTATAATATATTCAGATTTTTCTATTCTGTCATGTT
This sequence comes from Protopterus annectens, assembly GCF_019279795.1. Classification (NCBI taxonomy): domain Eukaryota; kingdom Metazoa; phylum Chordata; order Ceratodontiformes; family Protopteridae; genus Protopterus; species Protopterus annectens. Next base: position 1,250,773,217 of record NC_056739.1, read on the forward strand.
TCACAAATATAATTATTGCTTTATTATCCCATAATTGTTGATTTCCAAGTTACTAGGTTTAATCCTGTTCATCTCAATCTCCCAAATCCTGTATATTTCATTTCCAGCATATTCCAGATTCTTCTAGTCAAGTCTTATGTTTTCTTCCTTCTCTCAGGCAATTGAAACAGTGGAAAAGATTACACAGGGTCAGTCTGTCTGCAGTCCTTAGGACCAGGAGAAAATGAAGCAGATCTTCCTCCTGATTCACAGCTCCTCCTTCTTTGAACAAACTTTTGTATTTCTTCCTTAGCATGTATTTCATCAAAAAATGATTTTACCCCTCCAGGGAAAAACAATTTGAAGATGGCTGGGTACAGCAATCTCACCCCTGTTTTTCAACATTCCGTAAATAATGCAATACATTTACTGTTCTGCCTGGTGTACACTGAGTAATCATTTTCCACAAACACTATCCTACTTTTAGCACTTTATCTTTCTGGCACAGTTTTGTTAAAATCAGCTCCTTCTGTCGATAGGACTGCATTTTTACTATTAAAGGTCTAGGTTGTTTTTTAGTAACCAGATTTGGAGCATGCACAGGATGTGCCCTTTCACTTAACAGCTCCTGTTGCAGAATATTGTCCAGTTGCGTATTTGTGCTTTCATAAAATTAATACAGTCTTTTCCTTCCAATTTCTCTGGTACAGCATAAAATCTCAGGTTTTCCCTACTTACTCCGTCCTCTAATTCTGTTATTTTTTGAAATCTCTGTTATTGTGCGGCCTCATATTCAGCCAGCTTTTTCTTCATTTCAACCTCTGTGTTTTGCAATTCTGTCACTTTATCTGAATATCTGCTTAAAGCGTCTTCCAATTTTTCCACCTTTTTACTGTTTGTGTTCATATACTCCTTCACTGTTTCATTTATTTTAACCAGGTCTGTGTACAACTGCTTTATACTCTCCTCTAGGTTACTTGAAGTCATGTCTGGAACTTGTAGTGCATCTTGTTGAACTACTGCAGTACTCTTCTCAGTCTGTGCTTATCTCTCACCTTGTGTAGCTGATTTTTTTCCAGATCCTTTTAATTTATTTTTTTTTTGGCATCCAGGCAGTGCAGTTACTAGCCAGTTACTAAAATTCACCCAGAAATCTAGGTCCACTGGCCTTCTTTGCTAAGTTTCTGTTTTCAGATTGTGAGAGCCAGAATTAAGCTGTTACTCAATGTGCAACCATCTTGGAATCCCCTTAATCTTTCATTTTTTGGTTTAAATTCACCTCTCTAACCATTCTTACTTCAGATCCTGATCAACATGAAGTTGTTCCAGGGGTTTTCTGTACTTGCAAATATATTTATGCCATGGCCACATTTCTTGCCTTCTCATCTGATACTTCTCCTTATATTCTTTCTTTTGTTTTTGACACTTTCAGTTGCTACCTGATTTTTTTTATCTACTACTTGTTTGATTTCCATTCCCACTTGACACTGGTGTGCTTCTGCTGAACTAATAGGGAAGTTATCTTAGACTTGTTTTCCTCGTGTTTTAAAATGTTCACTATGTTTAGATCTGATGAAGTCAACAAATTTGTTTGCAATCCTGCAATTTGCAGATGTGTACATGTAATCAGTATTTGAAATATCTCTGGTCCCAATATCCTCATCCCCTGACATTTCAAGTTCCAGTTTTGGGATTTGTGAAAAATATTTTGTGGTGGAGTCACTGAATTTCTCAGAATCTGTCTCCCATTCTACCTTCCCGCTCCATCACAGTCTGTCACAACAGATGCCTCAGACTTTGCTTGGGGAGCACTATCAATGGAGATGAAAGTGCAAGATTTTTGGAACAAAAAAGATAGACCAAAACATGAACATAAAAGAAATATTATCTCTTATACATGCTGTCAATGCTGTCAACCATATGTGGTCTCTGGGACCTTTTCAGGTGTTTACAGACAACACCATAGTAATGTACATAAACAAGCAAGGAGGATCCAGAGTTTGACGTCTGTGCATACTAGCCATGGTAGCTGTGGATGTAACTTTCCAGTGCAGTCTCACTCTACAGACATCTTACATTCTGTCAGAGCAAATTGGGTCATTCTGAAGATACAGAGAACTCCCCAGTGATGATTGTAGTGATCCCTTTCTAGCCGGGCAATGGTGGATCTCCCTTCTTTTGCAAATGGCCATGGGCAATTACCACAAGTTTTCCACAAATGAGATTTATTCTCACAGCATCAGGGGTGTTCAATACATTGCAACCCTAAGCAATTACAACTGACTGCCTGGATGATAGAATTTTAATAGCTTTTACACACCCTTTTTTCCTGAGGACGTGCAGCAAGCATTAATGGAAGCAAGAAAACCCGCTATTATCAATTCATCCATTAGTGAATGGAAAAGGTTTTCTAGTTGCTGCCAACAAAAGACCAGCGCCCATTCAGGGTTAGTGTTTTTCTGGTTCTACAGTATTTTTTTTTTTTTTAGTTATTATCCTACGCCCCATCTTATTTCTTCATCAAGGTTCACTTGTCAGCCACTTTAGCATGTCTGCCCATGGATTCCCCTCATTCAAAGTAACCTCATGTGAAATTGTTTTTGAAAGAGTTGTTTCATAAGAAACCTCCTGGGAAATAGGTGGTTCCTGCTTGGGATCTTAATTTTGTTTTAGAAAAAGCTAACTCTTACTCCATGTGAACCAACTCATCAAGCTGACTGGAGGTTCTTAACATAAAAAAACAATCTTACTAATTCTTCTAACCTCTGCAAGAAGAGTGGGTCAGCCTGTTTTAGTTTTTACAAAGAAAAGGTTTACTTAAGCATTAATCCTTCATTTACGCATAAAGTGGCATACAAGTTTACCTTAAGCCAAATTATCCATCTCTGTGTCTTCCTTTCAGAACCTAAAATTCTGAGTCCACAGACAACTCTGGTCTTGACAAATAAAATCTTTCAGAACTTATGATCAGTTGTTGTTGGTTTCTTGTGAAGGTAAGAAAAAGGACAACCTGCATCATAACTAACTATTTTAAAATGGTTGTTCTGTGCTATTACTTTTTGTTAATACCCACCACAACAAAGCAATTCCATGTAGGGTTAAGGCTTTATTCTACCAGGGCCTTATTTTCATCTCTGAGTTTTTAGAAAGGGTTGGATGCTAAAAGTGGACTAGAAGCAACAACTTGATCCTCTGTGCACACATTTACAAAGCACAATAAATTGGATTCCTTCTGCAAGTTTAGGACAGGCTTTGATATGAGCATTCTCCAGGAGATACTGGGCCCTCATTCTTCCTCTTCCCAGTCAGTGACTTAGCATAACAGTAGATGATGGAATGATTCGTCCTGCAGTAGCCACTCCCTCCCTTCATTCCTTTTAGTTTTTTTTTTTGAATGTTTTGTATGCAAGGGTGTGGATTTTATATTGTTTTATTCCTATATTTGTCTTTTCTGGGCTTTAGCCTCTCCCTATCACTTGACATGAAAGCACTGAAGGGCTTGGCACCCAGACTTGCTTTTTAGTCAGCTCAGCTCACTTCAAACTAATTAATTGTTTGGGCACTTGGAAGGTACCCTGAAGCTTTGGAAGATGGCCAGCTGTTCTATTTTGTTCAGCATATAACTCAAATATGTTAGGCCAATGCAGCAGTTATCATTCAGATATTACTGTTGTATGTTTACTTAAACAACTGTACTTTCAAGCCACTATATAAAGATGAGCACATTACTTGCTTTATTTGTCTTTTTGATTTAGTAATGTAAAGTATCTAGTAATGATACGTGCCCACTATGGTGACACAATACTATTGTAACTGACTTGCATAGTTAGTTGTGTCCACATCTTGCCACTTTTCTCTTTTGTTAATGTATTCTTTGTTGTGTTTGTACTCTATATCTATTTCCTTTAACTGTATCTACAATATATTCTTCACTGTCATCCTTGCTGCCATGGCTTTGGCTGTATATTTTGGTTGCCATTACATAGAATACTGTAGTCCAGAAAGGTATTGTGGTTCATAGGTTTATAGTAAGTAGTGACCAGGAGATCTATTGCAAAGCATAGCCTCATCACTCTTATAATGATAAAGATAGATTAGTTCCCTCTGGCTAGGAAATCATTAGCATTAACATCAGATGTGAATCTGCAGTTCCCCTTCTAGTTGTTGAAAGTTTGTCTTAAAGACTTTCAGGGAAATAGTCTCCTTGATTTGCAAAGGGATTCTATTCCAAAGGTAGAGAAAATGTTAGGTAAGAAACCTTTTTTTCCGGCAGTTATTCTTGGTCTTGCAGTGGAGGTTTATGTCCTAGATATTGATAATAGTTGAGCTGCTTGACCATTGGGGTATAAAGGTGAAACAGATGACGAAGAAAATGGTGTTTTGTAGCACAAAGGACAATGCAAAGACTACTTGTCAAGAGTCTGTAAGAGACTAAGTAGAGGGATAGAGATTGTAGCTCAAGTGGCTCCAGCTACAGATTTTTCTAGTTAGGAATCTTTGGGGACATTCTGTAAGGAGTCTGATGACGGAGGACTAAAGGGGAACAAGGGAATACTTGGACCCCGAAGAGATGTCCCAGCAGGTAACCTGTGCAAGGCAGAAGAACCTTCTGATCACAACTGAGGGATGGTGGTTGAAAGAGAGTTTGTATACATGGGTACCCAGGACTCTAATAATAGCTGCTTTAAGGGAAACACCATTGGTATTATAAGAGGAAGGGGTATGATCTTGCAAAGGCAACTGTGCTACACTTCTTGCCTTTTAAGGTGAGTCCATGATTAGTACACTGGGCATAAGTCTGATCTATGCCTTGCTGGAGAATTTGAGTATCTTGCAATGAGCTGACAACACCAAATATGCAGTCATCCACAAACTTGATTATTTATGGCTGTTGGATGCTCAGTTTTTCCTCTGAGAGGTAAATGCCAGACAGGAAAGGATCCAAGACTGAACCCATGTGGGGCAATACTAGTTATATTTTTATGTCTAGAGGATATATCCCCTACTTTGGATTATGTGTTTTTAGTTCATAAGCCTGGTAGCTCCCCAGAGGACAACTTGAGCATTAATGCTGAGACTGAAGTAGTTTCCTTATTTCCGTGTATTGAGGAATGGTATCAGAGGCTTTAGCAGTAGGGAGTGTGGACAGCCAAGCAGTCATCTAAAGTTTCTGTGACCTTGCCAAAAAACTGACTAGGTTGTGTAGGCATAACTTCACAATAAGCAAAGGTTGTGTAGGCATGACCTTCCCTTAACAATCCCAGACTGGTTGGGACTGAAAGTCTAAGGTCACCTATGTCATTAGCATAGTGATAAAATTAGTAGGGTCTGTTGTGGGTCCACCCTTGTGGAGTGCGGACAGCTGTCAGTGTTCTACAAGTTTTACATAATCTGCGAAATTCAAAAGTTTAAATAGGTTTCAGAGGTGTTGTGCAATTTGATGTTTGATGCTTGCAAGCCTGTAATGTTGTCAGGACCCATGTAGTTAGCATTTTAGTTTTGCAAAAGGCAGATGCCACTTCCAGAGTGATAACAGGTGGTGCAGTGTGTGGGTGGGAGCTTAGTAGGTGGGGGACATATGGGGAGGCATGAAGTTGCTGCTAAATTTATCAACAACTGTATTAGTTGTATTTTCCTGGGGTGGAGTGATGTACAGCATTGAAGATAAACTGAGAGCAGAACTAGTTTAGTAGTACAAACCACATTACATAGAACTTTTTTTGGCAAACTGTAGATTAAAATAGAATATTCTCTTATTTTGTGTGTTTTTTTTTATTATAGTCGTATCATTTGCTCATAAGATTGCATTTGTAGGTCTCACCAAAAATGAGAAGTGTGCATGTAGTGTCCCTACTCAAAGTACTTCAGTTAAATTTAGACTTAGAGTCACAGTTCTGCTGGTGGTGTGTCTTACTTTTTAAGAAAACCATTAAGATCATTATCAAATCTTATTATTTTGATGTACCCGTTACTGATAGTTTTCAAATTTATACTGTAAGGTATAACCCTTCTTAATGCACATTAAAGGTTCACTGCAGTCAGCAAATGAAACTGAAATATATGGATGTCATGTATTAATATTTGCATTACAATTGTCTATGAATCTCTGTACGTGATTATTGTTTAACATTTTTTCCACAAAGTGGCTTGACATGGCGATTCCATACTGATGTTAATTAACTTAGTTTTTAGCTAAAGTTCTTCATTTCCTTTGCGCACTCTCTCTCTACATTATCATTTTCTGTTGCTGTTTTTTTCCTGTTCAGGCTAATCTATCCATTCATTTTGAATGAGATTGGTATGGGATGCTGCATTCTTCGAAAATATATGGAGAGCGTTTCTGCATTCTTTCATTAAGCCTGTGTGATTTTTAGTTTTTGCTTTGTCTAAAAAGATGTCATAGAAGGTTGCAGAATTAACTGTGCAGATTTTATAGCAGCAGGAACTTCCTGCCACTTACTGGTGAGATTCCTGTCATGTGTGCCTGAATCATCCCTTTATCTGAAAATGTCCCTTAATTTTGTGACTGTCCTGTTTAAACTGTATTTGCCCTTCTGGATGAGATTCATTTTCAAAAAGAAATTGTGGATAAAATCCCCCATGCAGAGCAAGTTACTTGACAGATGCAGATACATTGTAAATTTATACTCAGACTTTGGAGTTGGATGCTAGTAATATTTTTAAGGGGGGTGTTAATGATGCTAACATATTTGGAAACATACTGCAGTAATTGATCACCATTTAATGCTTAACTGGATAAAAAGCAAAGTGTCGCTTCATGTTGTGCCATTGTTAACAGGGATTGAATTGACATCAGTCGAAGGTTCCTGTAGGAGCACTGAAAAAAAAGAAACATAGTTGTGTGCATCATATTGATGTGGTTAAGATAGAGATCACATGGTAAGCTTGATAGGTAAAACTAAATGTAATTAGTGAAAGGGTCAAAAAATCACGAGATGCCCCATTGTAAAAAGGCATGTGTATAAGGAAGTGAAAACGGGCTTTGTGGCACTGCACTTCCACAGGCAAAACGACTAATTTGCATGATAGTATTGTTTTAATTCTTTTGTAACTACAGGTAGGCTGTTAATATTTCTGATTGTTGTGAGTAGCTTGTCCCATAGTACTAGAATAGATTTCTCTGGGACTTGGCCTTTGGGTTTTATAGTCATCCCTTAGTACTTTTGCAACTTCTTACTCTTGATAAGTTGATTGTCTTGGCGGTCTCATTGGGTGGTACAAGGTCAACAAGTAGAAAAGATATGGATGCTGATCTTACGTATAAGTTTGAGTATAAGGAGTAATTGAGAAAAAGTTGACAGACTAATAAAATGTATCAATTTTGTGATATTCGGTGGCACACAATGGTGTGAGTTGTTTTGTGTTTGTTGGCCAGGAAGGTCCAGTGAGGAAAAGTCCATTTTTCTTTGGAGACCAAGAGAGAAAAGCCCCCCCCCCCCCAAAAAAAAAAATAATAGATAAAATTACAGTGTAAAAGATGTTCAAATTAACAAGATTACAACAGTATGCTATACAAGCCTAGACAATACAAGTATAGTTTCATGGTGCATGTGGATTATGTGCAAAATAGAACAAACATTGATAGATAGCCAAATAATTAATGGCATAGGTACTAACAGCAAATGATAGCGGCAGAGTAGAAAATAAAATTGTCACAATGCAGCAAGCCTTTACTAGGATAGAAGCAGGTTGATCTGTCTTTTTCTGTAGCAAGCTGAAAATTTTCTAAACTCTTTGAGGGGTTTGGATGTTCCTAATGTCCAAAGGCAATGCATTCCAGAGCTTAAGGCCTAGGATTTAAGATGTAAAATCACCAACAGAAAGATAATTGAAAAGTATGAGGTAAAGAGTGGCCATATTTGTTTATGACTAAAGCTAGAAAGGAGAAATTATTGGTGATGTTTTTATTCAAGATGGGATGAGATGTCAAGAGTGCTAATTTTATGGATGAGAGTAGGAAGACTACATCAAAATAGTCTTTGTCTTGATGCTGTGTTGCATAAAAATAAGATGTTTAGTGTGTTAAAATGAGGATTGTTTAGTCGGAACATTCTAGAACAGCAGTATTTTTATTTTCCAGATGTTGACAGCAATAATATAAGTAGACAGACTACATGTTGATTCTCTCCAAAATCAAGAAATACAAACATTTTTATAAGCAGATAACTAAAGAGATTATACTCTGACCTAATGAATGATGGTGTTGGTCCTTTTTAAAAATGAGTGTCCATTTTCTTAAGTGCTGTCTTTATAACCAGGCATGTGTAATCATGATGTGCTTTCTCAACAGACTTTTCCATTTCTTTTCATGCAGACTGTAAATTGTAAAGCAGTTAAGAAAATAGTCCTTGATCACATCAGCGTGAACTTCATCTTACTTTTTTCCTTGATTCATCAGTACTTGTACCATACAAACTGAATAATGCCTGATATCGTCTAGTCGTGTAGGTTTACAGCTTGTAGTTGCATTGAAAAAAGTATGTATTAAAACTACTGATGCACCCAGTATTCCCATTCTAAAAAAGTGGTGTTCACATTTAGGGGAAATTGGAATATATCTTGCATATTTGATTTAAAATGACTTTGAGAGTCTTGTAGTTCAGACAGACCTTTTTTGCGTAGTGAAGAAGGCCATAGTCACCTTGGGCTTGGAGAATGCCCTTTGCTGTTGCATCTTATGCTTTATGGGTATGATTTTATAGCCAAGGGAACTGTTTTTATTCTTTAGGTTATTTATTTGCGGTCTCGTTGAGAATTTTGATTCAAGGTACAGCCCAAGAGAGTGAGAGAGGAAGAGCAGTGGAATGGGGATGGAGCTACATTTGGAATTCCTATCAAATACTATGCCTTTGGTTTTAGTCCAGTTAAGGATGTTGTTTCATTTCAGTCCAGCTAAGGAGGCATGTCCTGGTGGAGCTGATGCATCCTGAAGATCTAAGAATGATAAGATTATCTGCCTGTAGATTAGTGTTTCTGAGATGAAGGCCAAGATGAAGGTAATTGATAAAAATGTTGAAAATCAGAGGTACTAAGACTGGTCCCTGTGGTATGCCAGAGAGAGATAGGGGGAAAAAACATGGGTTTTAGAGGAGGAGGTTAGACTAGGTTTTGTACTAAAATATCGGTCTATAAGACAGCTGTGGATTCTTTTATTTGTAGAATGTTCAAATACAGTACCAGAGAGACGGTTGATGACTACATCATGATTGACTGCATCAAATTCCTGGGGTGTATTAAACAAAATGCATGTGAGCTGGCTAGAGTCTTTAGCTATGAGTATAGAATCGGCAGGAGTTAAGGGGCAGTGAGAGTGATTCTACCAGGTGTAAAACAGTGTTGAAATCCAGTGCACATGCTGTATAGTAAGGTGATCTGATTTTTATTATAGGTGGCTTTAGGCTTGCCAAGAAAGGGGAGTTGGAAGATGCATTTTAGTCAACAATCGTCTTGGAAGACTTATTTTTAGGGAAGGAAATAGTTATGGTCCCTTTCAATAAAGCTAGAAATGTGCCTTGGGAAAGAGAGAGACTGAAGAGAGAACAAAGTGGGTGCATGATGAGGTCTTGCAGATTTTAATAAACCAGTGGAAAGAAATTGTCAGAATCAGATCCATCATGGCTGAGAAGGCTGTTATTTTTCTGTTTCTTTTTGAGGTAGAAAGGAAAGAAGGAAGGCATCTTTGGGAGAGAGCACAGGGAGAATACAGTTATTAACGGGGGGGGGGAGAAATAATGAATTCAGGTTTGAATATTTCAGCTGAAAAACTGAGTTAGTGAAGATCTTGGTTTGTCAAAAATGTTTTTTCACCTTGGACCAGAGTAGTTTTGGAATGGTCAAGAATAGGATTGTTTGCGTCTGTAGAAGCTGTCTTTTTGTCTTCTAATATTTTGTTGCATTGGTTCCCAGAGAATGTGTAAGTGATGTAGCTGTTGAGGTTTTCCATGATGTGCCCCTGTAGTCTACCAGCTAACATGCAGATATTATCCAGGATGCCATAGATGTCCTTTCATATCACTGTTGACATATTTTTTATAAAGGGATTCCCTGCCAAGGGTAGCCCAGTGTCTGGCCAGTATACCAAAGCCTTAGGCTTTTATAGACATCATATGTCACTCATATGCTCCCTGCCAAAGGCGTAGGGCATAAAAGTGATGTACAGACATACATACCCCAGAACGTCTTTCCCACCAGTCCAAATGCCATCACTAATCGTTGGTATGAGTGCTTCTTTTTCTGTGCTGGTTACTGAGCCTTGTTTCATATAAGTGTCCTGTTGGGGTTCTTATCTTTTTCTTTTTGAGTTTACATGTCATCTGGAAAGGGAAAATGTCGGTGTGGGAGGCAGATTTCCCATAAAGATCATCAAGAGCAGTCTGTTTTCTGTTTGTGTACTTCTCACAACTATACGCAGTTTTCTATATGCCAGACATTTGTCCTGAAGACCTTACATAGTCACCTCTCCTCCTTGTCCATTCACCTGGAGAACCACCATCTTAAATTGTTGGTGTAAGGTGCTATGGTGGAATCTTCCCACCCCGAAGGTCAGCCACCTGCTAAGAAAAAAGCCAAGAAACTCAGGTCTGGTACGGCTGCTGTCCTCCCTTACCCAGAAGTCTCTTGAGCTGGATCCCCCAATTGTTGTGTCAGATTCCTCTGCCACTACCCTGTCAGAGGCCAGCATAGATCTGACTTTTCTCCTGTCCTCTGTGACTCTACAAACATCCATTCCAGATGTTGAGGGGAAGCCACGGCTCATTATTTCAGAGGGACAAGGGTGATACCACAAATACTGGTTCAGGAAGAGATTTCTACTACATTGAATGAGTGCAGGCAAAGGTTTTAGGGCAGACATCCCTCAAAAGAAAATACAGAAAAACAAGCATATTTACCCTGTTGCTAAAAATCCCAGTGTGAATGGCAGCATTTTACCCAGAGGTTATTTAGTTCATTGAAGGCCTTAAAATCTCCCCAAGGAGTTTCTGTACCTGCTCCCCCTTGATCATCTACCTCACTGAAGAGGCCCAGAGAGCAGGACTCCTCTGAAGAGGATTTCAATTCTGAGGAAGAATCTTTGGCATGTTCCTCTCAAATCCCTTCTCCTTTAGATTGTGGCACTGAGGAGAATGATTCTATTAGCCCTGATTCTCCCTTGGAAGAAATCTCCTTTGGGAATACTATTTCTTGCATGATGGAATATTTTAAATGGGATTGCTCTCATATTACTGACATTCAAAAGAGATATTATGAGCTGCTGTATTCCAGGCTTGGCTGCCCTTCATTTTTACACAAGTTTCTGGTAAATCTAATTAAATTTTTACAAATGCACGTGAAGTTAAAATAAAGGTGTAAGATTAAAAAACTAGCCCAACATGAAGAGGAACTTAGTTTGCGTTTAGCTTTCATATAGTTCTTGAAATCAGCATTAGCTCATTACAATCAGTCAGAGTAAGTAGTTCACAGTACTTCAGTCAATCCAGAGGAACAGCAGGATGAAGTCTGTTTTAAAAGTACCCCTTCCACCACCCTAAAAAAGATCCAAATGAATAGTCACCAAGAATCTGTAAGGAGCTCTGCAAGGTCCACAAGTTCCAAATAGCCAAAGAGCAGTGACAGAGAGCAGAGGGCAGCTTATTTCAGAATGACGGACTTTGTATGAATTGAACAGTGACAGAAGAATACCAGGTAGGGGAACAATACCAGCAATGTCCTGCCAATATCCTGGCAGATCGATTCAGTGCAAACTTCACCCCTAAAGGGCCCATCTCAATACTGAAAGATTGCCAAATTCCGGTAATAATGGCCACACAGGTTAAAAAAAAAAAAAGCACTCTCCAAAGCTACGAATACAGCTTCCAGGGGACCAGACGACATCTCAGGCTGTGTACTACATGAACTACAAAATGAACTGGCACCCCACCTAAGTGTCATGTTTAATCATAGCTTCAGCTCTGGCTTCATGCCCACTGAGTGGCGCACAGCTACAGTTATCCTACTCCACAAGAGGGAATCCACCTTGGATCCCGGGAACTACTGCCACATCAGTCTGACGAGCCTGATCTGCAAGTCCATGGAACATATTATTATGGAACTTATAAACAAAGACATTGGCAACCTTCAAACACTGGACCCCACGCAGTTTAGGCTTGTGAAGGGCGGATCTTGTCTCCTGAACCTGATTGACTTCTTCAAATCAGTCTCCAGAGCTGTGGGCAAGGGTAAGGTGGTCTACACAGCCTGATTGGATCTCACCAAGGCCTTCAACATCATCCCCCACTCTGGAATCATAGATAAACTTACTAAGCTGGGCATTAATGCCTATGTCACTTGATGGGTTGCCAACTGGCTTTATGACAGAACTCACACTGTAAAAGTAGCCGACTCCAAATCCAGCTCCAGACAAGTGACAATTGGGGTACCTCCGGGTTCAGTCCTGGGACCGCTCTTGTTTGGCATCTACTTTTCTGAAGTACAGGCCAACACTAAGGGACTCTGGCTAACAACGTTCGCAGATGACTGCAAACTGGGAGCCATTATTGAATCCCCAAATGATGTGGATATTCTGCAAAAGGGCCTTACAGAAACAGATGCTTGGTGCCAGAGCCATGGGCTCAAGCTCAATGCCAAGAAATGTATAGTTATCCCCTTTGGGAATAAAAATGTACCCATGATTTACCACATAGGTGGCAGTACACTAAACACCGAAAGTGGGATAAGAGACTTAGGGACACAGGTGGGCAGTGGTCTCAGCTTCGATAACCACATCACCACCGCAGTCAGGAAATCCTATGTGGCACACTTCATCACTAAGGGCTTTTCATCCAGAAAAAAAGGAGGTCATTGCCCCACTGTACTCATCCCTCATTAGACCCATTATAGAATATAATGTCCCATTTGGTATGTACCTCTCAAGACATCTGCAACAACTGGAAAGGCTACAGAAATACCTCACTAAAAGAATCACAGACCTAAAGCAGATGCCCTATGCTGACCATCTAAAAAAACTCCACGTATACTCTGTCGCATCTCATCTACTCAGAGGCAATCTCTGCTTAACATACAAGACCATGTCAAACCCAGAGCTGTTGGGCATGCTGCACTTAAAGAAATCCCAGTCCCTCAGAGACACGCTCCAGGGATACAAACGTTGTCATCACAATGAACAAAACATGCTGGAGGGATTGGTTCCTGACCCAGAGACTCCCCAGACTCTGGAATAGACTACCCGTACATGTCAAGCAGAGTGCCTCTTTGGCCCTCTTCAAAAGGAATCTTGATGATTGGATGGGAGATAGGAAATTCACCCCGGGGATCACGTCAGTCACCCTGCTAGACAGGGGCCTAGGGAAGTAAATACTGTTGGAAGAAATAGCCAGGGAATTGTTATGGCTAGGCTTGTATAGGCCCTAGAGCCGATAGCCTAGTACCAACGTATGAACCTATGTAGGATGCCACAGGAATTCCTGGAATCAGAACAGGAATTCTTCCATGTGCCAGAAATATTCAGTTACCTTCATGCCGGTAAATTTGATAAGTCAAGATCACCTTTAAGCAGACCGACCATGGAGGGACATGCTGTAGCTCTACCCAAATGGGCAGATATTGCCAACTGAAGGTAATGGGCTGTAGAGCCCAAGGCTTCCAAGCAGTCCCAATAACCTGGAGAACGTGGCCATTAATTCGAGCAGGCTTCAGGCATCTAGCTTACAAGGCAGGCCCTGAGGTGGAGATGGTTGTTTCACCAACCATGAGGATAATCCTTTCCTCAGCTCAGAATAGGTCTGTTCTACCAACAGCAACCTGAAGGACTGAAACCATGCCCTTCTCAGATGCCAAGAAGTACTAAGAATAAGTTTGGGCCTGTCTTTCAGGAATTTTGAGATGACATATGCAACCAGTGAGAGTGTGCATTGAAACCTCCCATGTATTAGTAAAAAGAGTGCACCCAACCTTAATCCCTCCCCTGACGTGATGGAACAAGCAGAAGAGGTTAATGACTGCATTCTCCTGAGTGGCAAAAAGGTCAGCCTCTGGATTACCTGAATTCCTAAAGATTTAGAACAGTGGTGGTCATTGAAAACTACAACTCCTGGAGAGGAGTGAAAGAATTATTCAGAGTCTGTCAGATCAGTGATAGCTCCTAGAATGCAAACCACTAATTCAGCAATACCCCTATGGCCAAATGCAGGGAAAGCATCATCTCCCAGCAAAGGTTTGCATAACTTTATGCTTCCTTGCTTATTCAGATATCATATGATGGGGGGGGGGCTGTCTGACCAAATAGATTAGGGTACAGAAGAAGCTTGGTCACCAGGATCCACTTTCTGTGGAGATCCCTTTGGTTCTCTCTTATTTGTGTGAATTGTTCCATGTTGGGTTAGCATATTCTTCTGTTAAGGCTCACCTCTCAGCTATTTCTCCTTGTCTGCCATTAGCTCCTCTTCTGGCCTGTAGTTTTGATATAAAACAATTTCTTAAAGGCATCCTTTATATCAAGCCTCCCAGTAAACTTATTCTGCCTTCTTGGGACTTAACTTTTGTACTTGAAAAATTAACTCCGGCTCCTTTTGAGCCTGCAGCTTCAGCTTCCTTGCAACTTTGTACATGGAAGATTGCTCTTTTGGCCCTTATTTCAGCTAAGAGAGTCTTTTAACTCCATGCTCTTGTGGGTGTTCCTCCTTCTTTTTGTTTTTTTCTTAGGGACAGCATATCTCTTCATACTAATCTTTCTTTTATGCACAAGGTGGTTAACAAATTGTCTGATTTGTCTATTAATGTGACCTCCTTTTTTCCTTCTCCACAGTGTGCTAGTGAGAAGGTTCTTCACACCTTGCATTTGCATAAACAGTTCACATATTATTTAGATAAGACTAAGGCCATTTGCAAATCTGAGCAACATGTTATTTCCTTTCATCACAGATCTCTGGGTTTGACTGTTTCTAAGTAAACCATATTCTCGTGGATCTCTAAGGCCATTTCCTTTTGTTACTCCTTTCATGAAAAATGTCTTTCTGCCTCTAAAGGCTCATTCTACTGAAGTTGTTGCTTTCTGTGGTGCTTTTTTCAAAGGATTGGATACCATGTACATCCTTGAGGCTGCAACTTGGACCTCTATCCATACTTTCACTAAGCATTACAAATTGGATGTTGTTTCCAGAGCAAGAGCTGGCTTTTCCAGAGCTCTGCTGCATGGTTTTCTTGAGGGCTCTTCTGGGCTTTCTCCTCCCACGTTTCAACTTGAGCTTTTGCCCTCTCCCCAGTACGGAATACTGCAACAGTGATATGGAAGGACATAGTACATCTGTTAAAATCTGTATAAAGTCTTACCATGACAGTAGATGTCCTTCCCTTTCTGTTGCAGTGCTTGCTCCTGCCCTTCTCCCCCTCCTCTTCTGCTCTTCTTCTCTCTTCCTGACGTAGAATGTCTTTCCTTTTCTCCTTCTGGATGAACATGTTCCTCCTGGGGCTATTCATTTCTGAGGCATGTACATCCGTACGTCACCTTTTTACCCTATACCTTCAACGGAGAACATATTTGTGACATATGACGTCTGTAAAATCCTAAGGCTTTTTATTATATTGGCCAGACATTAGGCTGCCCGTGGCAGGAATTCCTTTTGTAAAGAATACTGCAACAGTGAAGAGAAGGACATCTAGTTATGGTAAGGTTTTACACAATGGTACTTTCCTTTCCTGTAACTAAAAATAGGTGGGAAGAATTTAGTTTGTAAGTCAGAAAGAATCTGTTTTTAGAACAGAGCATGCAGTGTCGAAGTCCTAAGTAAGATAAAATTGAGACCATTCAGTTTTGAGAACTTCATTTTTGAATGTAGATTTGTGCTCAGTGGCTCTGTTTTTTGATTGGAAAAAAATAATAGTTCTTAATTTAGGTTTTTGTTGGACCAGTAAAACAATGAGGTAGTGGAAACTGAGGTTAGGTGTAAGCACAATATTAGGGTGTTTATTTTACTTGGATTATTAAAAATTGCAGCATCTTGTAAGAAGTGTTTGGTAGAGTTTGATTTGAGGTTTGCATGTCATGCTAATAAAGGGCTTAGGAAGTTGATTTTAAGGTCATCCAGGAGAAGAACGTTACTTTCCCCTGCAGAGATGATGATTTTGAAGTTGGACTAGATTCTAGCCATTAGTGGGAGAGCAGGGTAATGTATAAAAGTTATAATGTAGTTGTAGGCTGTATGGATATGACAAAATAAGGCAGTGTGATAGAATTCATCAGAATCTGAGTAGCATTTTAAAGTCTGACCAAATTTATGAGATTTAGTTGGAAATAGCCAGGTTCTTTCTGTTTATTTTGTTTATCTTTAAGAAATATAACATAAGTTGGGGAAATAAAACTCCAAGGGTGGAAAGTATGGTTTTAGTAAGATAAGGGGAGGGATGAGCAACTTAGTGGTATTGTACCAAAACTACCTGTTACTATTTTAATGGACAGATATGTAGGGCGAGAAAGTTTTTCCCCTCAGGAGCAGCATAACTTTCATTTTGTTATGCTTCTGTAGTTTAGTCAGAGGAGCTGGTTTGGTCATAAAGTCGAGAGTGTCAGGAATGGTATTGTTTATCTGCTTTTACAATAGTACAAGACAGAGCATTTATTTGTATTAAGTTTGATATCTGCTGACCATACATATAACTGAAGTATGTAGTGATCTTTCATGGATGTCACAAGTACTTCACTTTTGCTGTCATATGTAAGCTTGAACAGTGGACGTAGTCCCTCACTGAGGCCATAAAAATGTTAAATAGAAGGGGGCTCAAAACAGGCTTCTAGGAGGTTTTCTTGTGTCTTTACATGTTCTTCAAAACGTAATTTTATATCATTGTGATTTAGAGAGTCAGTAGGAAGAATTTCACTTTTTTTAATTGCTTCCTTTTTACCACACTCAAGTCATTTTCTTAATATTCATTTTTTGTGTTTCTGCGTCTTTGCTTTCAGTGTTATACTGTTTTTCACTTGCTTCCCTTCTTGCAACTTAACGTAACATATTGTAAGTTTTCCTTTTCTAGTAAACGTCATTGCCTGTCTTGCTAACTTTTATTTTCATGTATTGTTCCTGGTGCTGATTCTTGCTCATGTTCATAGTCCTAGAGCTGTCTTTTCTCTTTTTTTCTGTTCCTGAATACTTGCCATCTCCATCATTTATTTATTTTATCTGTTTCACACTCCTTGAAGTTAGGCCAGTAGTGTGCTGTGGGCCCAGACTTTCTACATCTGTCACAGTTTCCATGTTATAGCCCCATTCACTACATACTACACATCTTCACCCTTCACAGCTGTTTGTAGTGTGCCCCTCTTTGCCACATAGCAAAAGGCAGTACATTTGGAATGTGCAGAAGTTTTTGTCTCCACAATATTCAGTAAAGCATCCATTTTACAGCTTTTTGTCCATAAACAATTTTATTTGTATTTTTGCAAAGCTTCTTGCAATTTACATTGTGCTGCAGTAGTTGTGTTTGGCTTCAGCTTTATTTCTTAGATACAACTACACCTTTCATTTCTGTTTAATGTTTCAGAAATTAAATTTCATGGTACAATGTTATTTTTATTTTTCCCCCAACAAAAACAGCTCTTTAAATATTTTCTGATTTAGGGCATTTCATTTCCTAGTTGGATTAGCATTTTAACATTCTAACTTCTAACAGCATTATTATCCTCTGGAATAATGATGTAAATGCTCTTGGTGTTAATTCTGTGGTCCAAAAAAATCTTTCAGCTTATTGTCCTTCACCTTATATTGTGCACCACCAACTGTATGCGTAACCTTCAACTTTGTTCTGTATCTTATTGACGTATTTTCTGTACAGGTAACCTTTAACAGCTTCTCTCTCTGTGGCACTTCTCTCTCTCTGGCACTTCAATCTCTCTCTCTCTCTCTGTCTCTCCCTCTCTGTGGCACTTCTCTGTCTCTCTCTGGCACTTTTCTTTCTCTCTCTGTGGCATTTTTCTCTCTCTATGTCTCTCTCTGGCACTTTTCTCCCCCACCCCCTCTCTGTGGCACCTTTCTCTCTGGCATTTCTCTCTCTCTCTGGCACTTCCCCACCCCAACCCCCCCCCTCTCTGTCATTCTGGCACTTCTCTCTCTTTCTCTCGGGCACTTTTCTCTTTCTGGCACTTTTCTCTCTCTCTCTCTCTGGCACTTTCTCTCTCTCTCTCATCCCCTCCCTCTCTGTCTCTCACCCCTTCCCCTCCCTCTCTCTCTCTTACCCCTTCCCCTCCCGCTCTCCCCTCCCTCCCTCTCTCTCTCTCCCTCCCTCCCGCTCCCTCTCTCCCTCCTGCTCTCTCCCTCCGTCCCCCTCTCTCCCTCTCCCTCCCTCTCCCTCTCTCTCCTCTCTCTCTCTCTCACCCTCTCCTCCCTCTCTCTCTCTCTCTCACCCCCTCCCTCCCTCTCTCTCTCTCTCCTCCCTCTCTCTCTCCCTCCCTCTCTCTCTCCCCTCCCTCTCTCTCTCCCCTCTCTCTCTCTCTCCCTCCTCTCTCTCTCCCCTCTCTCTCCTCTCTCTCTCTCTCTCCCTCTCTCTCTCTCTCTCCCTCCTCTCTCTCTCTCTCTCTCCCCCTCCCTCCCTCTCTCTCTCTCTCTCTCCCCTCCTCCCTCCCTCCTCTCTCTCTCCCTCCTCTCTCCCTGCCTCCCTCTCTCTCTGTCCCTCTCTCTCCCTCCTCCACTCTCCTCTCTCTCTCTCCTCTCCCTCTCTCTCTCTGTCCTCTCTCCTCCATCCCTCCCTCTCTCTCACTCCATCTCTCTCTCTCCTATCTCTCCCTCTATCTCTCTCTCTCTCACTCCATCTCTCTCTCTCCCTCCATCTCTCTCTCTCCCCGTCTCTCTCCCTCCCCCCGTCATTCTCTCTCTCTCTGACACTTCTCTGCCTCCCTGTTTCTCTCTCTCTGTTTGTGGCACTTCTTTCTCTCTCTCTCTGGCACTTTTCTCTACTTCCTCTTTTACTTTTGTCACCACAGTGCCCCATGCAGATGGTTATGTATCTGCTTACGAAGCTGGGGTGACACTGTATCCCATAAGCATTTTGTCAGACAACAGTCATGCAGCAGCATTGAAGTCTATAGAGATTATATTTCCATCCACTAAATTTTCTATTTTTTTTTTTACTTGAAAGTGCTTTAATTTTCCAAATACATTACTCTTTATTTGTGCATGTTTTTTTTCTCTGTTACACTGCTGTGGTGTTCTCCTCCATGTTTGATACAATGTTGCGTGTTACTCTGCTGACAGAGTAGGGGACTGTTTTTTAAATTTTTAAATACTGTTTAAAAAGCATATGCATGATTTGTAAAATTTAATTTGCGTGGTACAACCACACCACATCACTTAATTATTTGTTGTATCATTCTGTCTTCTTCCCTTAAACAAATAACTTTCTTCTAATCTGTATTGCATTTCATATCCCTCACAGTATTTTAGTAGTTCTAATTATAGTA
This sequence comes from Protopterus annectens, assembly GCF_019279795.1. Lineage (NCBI taxonomy): Eukaryota > Metazoa > Chordata > Ceratodontiformes > Protopteridae > Protopterus > Protopterus annectens. The sequence continues at coordinate 1,250,792,658 of NC_056739.1, forward strand.
AAATAATACCCGCAGCTGTCTAGCCATGCATTTCAAGTAATACAAATAAGTATTTCTACCAATTTTTCAACTAAAATAGTTTATTTTTTTATGAATTCCATAACAGATGATGATTTCATTGCTTTTTCTTTACTTTTTTATATCTTGGGCATCTTCTTAACCCACTTTCTTAATCTTTTCACATTCAAAGTAAAATTTAGTTATTAATTTCCCATGCACTTATAAAAGTTAGAAGTCCTAACCAAATTACCCATAGTCAATATGAATACTGCCTCAGATCGCCCTAAAATAGGCTAGTCATTGAAAATTAAATAAAATATCATCTCATAAAGTAAATAATTCTGTAAGAAAGGTATAAATAAGAATGATGTATGCATTTAATGTAAAGATTCCTAAGAATACACAGAATAATTGGAAAGTATTGCATTCCCCTAAACAGGTACAGTGAATCCTGGTGCTGTCCATGGTTCTGAGGACTGTGATTGTGTTAACCTTTGTGCAGTTTAGAGCAGTATGACTGCATGTATCAACTAAGCGGTATAATTGCAAATGAAGATTTCTCTTTAGTCAGCAGAACAGAGCAAGCACACAGTTCATATAGTACTATATGCAGTAAGAAAAATCAATGATTTTTTTATCCTTTCTTTTAATAAATTCTTTTAGCTGACTGTTTTTTTTTTTTCACTGTATAAGGAAGGATACTTAAGCTGCTTTTCAGCAACTTGGTCTATTTAATGATTTACTAAACTTCACAACATTGAGCACCTATTTAAGATGGAACATTTTAGACTTGTTCCAATAAGATTTGGCTGTCTTACTTTTTTAAATGCACTGGGTTGGATTCAGAAAATCTTGTACATAGCTGTGAAGGATAAGCAACTAAGCACAAGTGAAATGCCAAATATCAGTTCAGAAAATAATTGTTGTTTATTGTGAAATGATTGAGTCATAGCAAACTACACTTAGCTGGGTTTTAAGCACACTGAATAGAGGAGGACTGCACTAAGTTAGTTTACAGCTTATCAAAACTTGCAAAAGTTCAGGAGACTTCCACTTGGAGCCCTTTTCCTGAATATCAGCTTGTAGTTCTGTATCAGATGTTCACCTCAGCCTTTGCTGAGTCACAGAACTGATCTTCTAAATTATTTCTATAGTCAGAGCAAACTGCTAGCTCTCAAACTGGTTTGCTTCATTGATCTGCAACATCTTATGGAGTTAAAGGATGCATTGATTTATTTTTATTTATCCTTTGTTAACCAGTTTAGTCCCACTAGGCCAGTAGCCTCCCTTAAAGGGAGACCTGAAGTTGTATTTGTACTACTAGCAGAAATCTGTCCATGGCATTGGGGAACTTCCCCCACTCTTTTCAATAGGTGCCATAGGATCTTTTACCTCCACCTGTGCTACCACCAACTCAGGCAGATGGGGCTTTGGTTTAACATCTCATCCATTTCATCTCTGGGCCATAACATTTAATCAGCCATCTGAGGGAAATTTTTCAGATGGCATCTATTTGCAGTATTAGCCTTGGCAACAACTGAAGTATGTTTCTGTAAATTACAAAAAAATCCCACCTACACTTATTAGGTCATTTCTAGAGAATAATTAAGATGGATGTTCATCGTGCATACAGTTGCAGTCATAACAGATGGGTTCTCCTGCCGTCAGGCGGGTCCTCAGTCGGCCAAATTCCAAAGTCTAGGTCCGGCGTCGGTTGTCGTCGCTTCTTCCCTGATGTCAGTGCGACAGGGGTATAAAGGAACCAGCCAACACCATTTTCTTCAGTCTTTCTTGCCGCGCGGTGCCCGAAGCAGAAGCAGTTCGCAAGTGCCGGTCGGCCAGCTCCTGAGATTACGAAAATTTGGAAACCGAAGTCTTCTTAAAAGCTAAGCACCCCGTTGGGGAAACTTTTCTTGCCTCAGACCGATGTCAGACAAAGTTAATAATTGTATTTCTTGTGGGAAGCAAATACCGCATAAGGATTTCCATTCCCTCTGTATTCCTTGTTTAGGCCCAGACCACGACGTCACGGTCTGTCGCTTTTGTGCTACATTCAACAAACGCACTATTAAGCGTCGGGCGGAGTTCGCCCAGCATTATTTTGGGAAAGCATTTAACTATACTATGTCGTCGGATACTCCGACTCCGGTTTTGTCTAAAAAAAGCAAAGACAAGGACCGACACTCGAGGTCTGCGGCCTCTACCGACACCACGCCAAAGCCGACTACACGTGGTCCGGTTCTCAGCGAGGCCCTCGCAGCCCTGATTACCGACGACACATCTTTGGCGGTGTCTCCTGTGCCCGAGGTTGCAGGCTCCTCGGCCCACACCCCGACTACAGATACCGAACCCACTCTTGGCGTTGAAACACAGAATGTGGACAGGTCCACCTCCACTCAAGGTGTCTTCAGACCTTCCTCTTCTTTCTCCATCAAGGCTTTCACCAAGTCTAAAGCAACCATGCACTCTAAGAGACCAGCTACACAGGGCCCATCTCCAGGCCCCATGCCTAAGAAACAGATGCTTAAAATGGCTGAGGATTTAATTACTCTAATCAGAGGTTCTCAGCCCCCTCCGGACAAAAGGCCCAGAGTGGAGGAAGATTCCCCCTCCTCTGATCAGGGCTCCATTATTTCAGAACACTCTGATGATCAGGAACAGTCTTACTCCCCTTTTGAAGACTCTGATGCGGAGGAGTCTATTCCTTCTGTATCCCCCCCTGAGGATTACTCATTTGGTGAAACTTTGCATACCTTAAGGGAACACTTCCACTGGGAAGGCCAGGATTATTCAGATTCCAAGAAAAGGCTCAGGGAATTTCTTTTGTTACCCCAGCACTGGCCTCTGGCTATACCTCCTGTCTTGGACATCCTAGATGATGTTTACTCGGAGGCCTGCCTTAACCCGGACTCTCTACCTCCAGCTCCAGTTAAGCCTGACAGGTACTACAGGGTTCCTGACTCACATCAATTTCTATACAAAAGCCATGCTGCTGACCTAGAAACCATCTCACAGGGGCCCAAGGGAGTTAAGGCCTCCATTGCCAAAAATCCATTGCCTTCCGAGAGAGATTCCAGATCCTTAGAAAGGTGGGGGAAAAAGGTATATACCTCGGCTACCTTATCCATGAGGGCCTTAAACTGTCAGTTTCATATGCTAAAATACCAACAGTTTTTGTTATCACAATTGAAAAGTAAAATGTCACAACCTGAACAACCAGACTTGAATGAGTTGCAGGATTTGATGCATAGTGCAGAACAAGTGGGTAAGCATACCTTACAATGTGGTTTTGATGCTCTAGAGGCCTCATGCAGAGCTGCTATTACAGGCTCAGTCATACATAGGCATGCCTGGCTCAAGGAACAAGCCTTGCCTGATCATGTCAAAGCTAAATTACTAGACGCCCCTCTTCAAAAGGATGTACTATTTGGTGCTAATGCTGAGGAAGTATTACGGAAAATGGAGGAAAAGGCTAAATCAATGCAAACTGTGAAATAATTTCTGCAGGTTCAACCCCCACGTTTTAGTAGAAATTGGCCTTCCAAAAACTGTTCCTTTCCAGCCACAGACAGACCCCAAAGAGGCAGATAAAGGCGCCCGAGGGGCAGAGAACAACCACAAGGATTGTATAGAGGCAGACAATGGCAAGCTCCTACACAAAGAGGTGGTGAGGACAACTCGCAATCTTTCAGAAGGCAAACCCAATGACTTTCCCTTTGCATGCCAGCCAGGTCTCAAATGGCAGCCCCCTTAGGAGGAAAGCTGGCATTATTTTCAAAAAATTGGCATGTTGTCACAAAGGACAAATGGATCCTGGACATTATAAACAGAGGCTACAAATTCCATTTTCATACCCTTCCAAAAATGAGAGGCATGCCAAACCTGCCACACAATCAAAGGGCAGAGGCACAAAGGCAAATTTCAGATCTCATAAACATGAAAGCTATTCAAGAGGTACCTACACACGAACAAGGTCAAGGTTTTTATTCCAGGCTATTTCTGGTGCCAAGGAAGGGAAAAGATTGGAGACCTATTTTGGATCTATCCATCCTAAACACATTTCTACTCGTACCAGAATTCAAGATGCTCACTCTACAGCAACTTCTTCCCATGCTGGGCAAGGAGTCTTGGCTGGTAACATTGGACCTCAAGGAGGCATACCTGCATGTCCCAATCAGACAAAATTGCAGAAGGTACCTCAGATTTCTTGCAGGTTCAACCCATTATCAATTCTCTGCATTGCCCTTTGGCTTATCTACTGCGCCCAGAGTATTCACGAAATGCCTGGCATCAGTAATTGCCTACTGCAGACTTCAAGAGATACAAATATACCCTTATTTGGACGACTGCCTGATCCAAGCGGACAGCAAGCACATTCTTCTGAAACATCTGGCTTATGTAATAATGTTATTAAACTCTCTGGGATACACAGTCAACAAAGAGAAATCAAGGCTAATACCCTCTCGGAAGATAATTTTCCTGGGTGCCAATTTGGACACAAACACCCAGATGGCCTATCTCACGCCAGAGAAGCAGAGGTAACTAATTCAATACTTCAGAACACTGGCAAATTGCACCAGGCTGACTGCAAGGAAAATCCTGCAGGCTCTGGGATTCATGGCATCTTGCATCTTACTAATCCCATGTGCAAAGCTGCATATGAGAAAACTACAATGGTACCTGAAAAACATATGGTCTCAACACAACCACAGTTTGGAAACAATAATACCACTAATTCCATGTCTGCAAAAGGAATTTCTGTGGTGGGCTCAAGCATGTCAAACAAACACAGGTCTTCCATTCAGCAAGCCTCAAGCAAATCAAGTCATCACAACAGGCGCTCGGACTACGCCTGGGGGCACATGACAGACTGTTGCATTCAGGGCAAATGGTCCCAAAAAGAAAAGTACCTTCACATCAATCAAAAAGAAATGCTAGCAGTAATAAATGCTATTATAGCTTTCAAGGACCTTCTACAACCAGGTCAACTATTGATAAGAACGGACAACACCACAGTTATGTGGTACATAAACAAACAGGGAGGAACACATTCTTATCCCCTATGCAGACTGGCCATGTCACTTTGGAACATGGCCATGGACTTAGATGGAACTACAAGCACAGTACTTGCCAGGCAAGGAAAACACGCTGGCAGACAACCTAAGCAGGAATTTGACAGATCCACACGAATGGAAATTGCATCCAAAAGTTTTTACAGAAATAATACAAGAATGGGGAAGGCCAGATATAGATCTCTTTGCCTCCCACAAGAATCATCAATTGTCAAAATTCTGCTCAAGGATCTTCCATCCAAAGGCCTGGAGAGTGGACGCTCTTTCCTTCAGTTGGACATCAATGACAGTTTATGCCTTCCCTCCTCTTCCTCTGCTGCCCAAAGTTCTATTAAAGACCAAAGCAGACAGACCAAAGATGATCCTCATTGCTCCGGACTGGCCAAGGCAACACTGGTACCCACTCCTGAGGAGCCTGACGCATTCCCCACCATGGACCCTGCCTGTAATGCCTCTTCGTCTGACTCAGCACAGTGTCAAAACTCTTCACAGCCAGCTAAACACACTCAATCTAGCCGCATGGAAGATTCCTTAGCATCACAACAGGCCCTACTCTCCAAGGAGGTGCAGTATGTCATTTTGGAGGCCAGAAGGCCATCAACTAGAAAAGCTTACTCCGCAAAATGGAAACGTTTTTGTGTCTGGAATGAGAAAAAGGACCAGGATCCTGGAAAACTGAATTTACCTCAAATACTACAATATTTGTCTGAACTGCTAAGCAGTGGACTTTCTTTCTCCTCCATCAAAATCCATGCATCAGCCATTTCTGCAGAATACAACACTGATCGACCTTTATTCTCTCACCCTCTCCTAAGGCAGTTCCTCAGAGGGTCTAAGAATTTAAGGCCTCCAAGAAAACAACCAATACCTGCTTGGGATCTTAATTTCATGCTGGAAAAACTGACCTTGCCTCCCTTTGAGCCAGCTGCCTCATCAGATTTGCAATATTTGTCCTGGAAAACAGCTTTCCTTCTGGCTATCACCTCAGCTCGTAGAGTTTCAGAACTACAGGCTCTCATGGCCGTCCAACCTTTTATCATCTTCCATCAGGACAGAGTCTCCTTACGAACCAACCCGTCCTTTATGCCTAAAGTGGTATCCAGGGTAGCTTTAAATCAGGCCATACATTTACCTACTTTTTATCCTAATCCTCAAAACAAAGGAGAGAGATTACTACATTCCTTGGACATCCACAGACAACTGCGTTATTATTTGGACAGAACAAAGCCTTTCAGAAAATCAGAACAGCTCTTTGTGGCCTACGCGGTAGGAGCTCAAGGGAAGCCAATTTCCAAACAGACAATCTCAAAATGGATAGCCCACTGCATACGCTTTTGCTATTCCTTTCATGGCAAAACTGTTCCTACAGGCATTAGGACTCATTCCACCAGGGCCACAGCCACATCTGCAGCATTCCTCAGAGGAGTTCCTACCAAGGATATTTTGGAAGCAGCCACTTGGAGTTCTGTGCATACCTTCTCCAAGCACTACAGCCTACCATTATACTCAAAATCTAGAGCAGGCTTTGCCACTGCAGTCTTGCAGGGCATTTTGGCTCCTCCTAATTCCACCTAGTGCCTACCACCCCTTTCTTAGCTTTGGGATTCTACCCATCTGTTATGACTGCAGCTGTATGCACAATGAACATAGTACAGTTTTGTACCTACCATAAATGTAGATGTCAGAGTGCTAATACAGCTGCAGTTCAGGTTTCCCTCCCTCCTTCCCCTCTTGGGACAGGCCTATAGGCTAACACATCCTCATACGACCTGATTGGGGTATTCATTTATGATGTATTTGCTTGCAACTACTGTATTTTGATTATATTGCACTGCATAATTACACAAATTTATGTATTGCCTTCCTTCTGGGGGCACCTGACATCTGGTGCAAGAAAAACTGAAGAAAATGGCGTTGGCTGGTTCCTTTATACCCCTGTCGCACTGACGTCAGGGAAGAAGCGACGACAACCGACGCCGGACCTAGACTTTGGAATTCGGCCGACCGAGGACCCGCCTGACGGCAGGAGAACCCATCTGTTATGACTACAGCTGTATTAGCACTCGAACATCTACATTTATGGTAGGTACAAAACTGTACTTTCCTAGTGTTCTGCTAGAGCTAAATATCACAGAACTGCAATTCATCTTCATGTAATAAATGTTTCCTTGCATCTTTTGCTTTGTTTGGCTAAATTTTTAATACTCTGTACCTTAAATGGTAAGCTTCGAACAGAAAACATAATCACTTGTTTGAATTCCTCTTCCTCCTGTTCTGTGAAAATATCCTTCCCTCCTGAACTGACCACTGTCTGTGGAGTTGCACCAGGTCTGACATAGTATAACACGTCACTGATGTCATTACTTTCTCAGTGTAACTCTTTTCATGATGTCCAAACCGTGATTATTGGAAATGATATTCTGTTTTCAGCAAACCCTAACGCATTTGGCACCCAGAACAGCCTTCTGAAGTGATGTTAGAGGAAATAGATTTTGAAGTGGTCTTTTTTCAGATGGAGACATGGAAAGTGGCAATTGACAAGAATTTTGAAATTGGGTTTAATTGACATTGCTGCTACTGTTTAAATTAGGTGCTTGAATAAAGTTCCAAGTATATAATTATTTCCATAAATAGCATGTCTTAGTACTAGTACAGTTCAAAAAAAGTTTGCTTGCCACACGCGCGCGCACACACACACACACACACACACACACACACACACACACACACACACAATACAATGTTTATTTAATTTTATCTTATGTAATGTAGCTGCAACTTGTGATATGCTTTGAAATGTCTTGCATTAAAGAATGTTCATTTATCCAATCCAGGAAAGAAACTGTCATTGGCTTGTGTAAACTTTATATTTTCAACAGTAAATTAATTAATAAATTATAAATTAATAAATAATAAATTAATAAGATTATTCTTGAATTGTTTTCCTCTTTGGATCTATGTACTGCCCACTCTCTTGAATTTTCATGTGGCAGTTTCATTGATGTTTGTACCTGTACACTAGCAGCATTATGTGCAATAATTTTAGTCAGCAGTGGAACTGAAATGTTGAAAGATGCTTGTCATTTAAACTTATTTGTCAAAAGTCTTGTAGCACCACTTCATTCTTAAAAGTGACAACAAAAAACATTCCCCAGGATTCATGAAGCTCGGCACAAGGACAGCGTTAACCTAGCGATGAGCGTGCGGCGTAGAGATGGCGCAGCAGCACCATATGCATATTAATGAAGGCGCGCGGCCACACTGTACATGTGTACAGGAAATGTGCGTGAGTGCAGGGGGCTTGTTTAAGCACTGCACGGAGGCGTGAACATGTCGGCTACAGTTGCGCAACCTAAAATGCTGACTAGTACAGCCTGCCTGCAATAGTAATCACTCCTGTCAGTGTCCATGGATACTGAAATGTATGTACAGCATACAAGAGAGTTCTGCGAACACCAAAATGAAATCACAGGAGTAAACACACAAGCACGTAGCTGAATGTTGAGCCCCCGTCCCTCGAACAATGACATTTAAAACCCCGTGTCCGTATTTCATTGTAGTGTTGATTTTTTATACCAAGTGGAAGCAAAACGCAGTGTGTTTGCGCACCGCTGCCCTTTGCTAAGCCTAGCCCAACAATGGTCAGAGCATTCGCTCAATATCTGCCCATTCGTGGTCCGAGTCACCCTTGTCTGGATGGCCCAAAAATGAATGGGTATTACCCGGGTCAACCAACCATGTCATGAAAGATAAGTATTTGTGTGTACCTATGTGCGTGAAGTACAGCATATGGAAGACCAAATATGTTAGGGTTGTCCTCACAACCATATTGGTACCAGAGCTATGTAGAGTACGCAATGTGTACTGCTGCCTGTGCCATGGGCCAGCAACCAGAGAAGGGATGGATGGTGTGTTTGTGGAATTTGGGGGGGGTGACAGGTAATGTAATAATTTGCCAAGGGGAGACTGGGTCGGATGTACAATAGGTGAACTGGAGGTGTACGAGGGAGCAGTGGGTGAATCAAAAAGGAAACCAAAGAACATACATTCACATCCCCAATACACCTTGACAGGCCACACTGCAGAACACAATCCCACAAACATATGAACATTAAAATGTGCGATACACATGTACAGAAATGGTACCGGCTCACACCCACATAATGGTCTGGCCTGAACTGAGCCATCCAACCCCTACACACCTGGATACATAATTGAATACCCATCATCCCCTCCACAGCACACCCCCCCCCTTGCTGAACGTCCACCAAAACCACCCATACTCGGGCTACTAGCTTGGGCCAGCCATATCTGCACATAGTGCCCCTTAACCACATCTAGTGGGCAGTCTCAGGCTTGCAAACTAGGTATCCCATGCATGTATAAACCTCCCTCATTTTCATATAGACAAAAGAATGGAAGTCATTTGCGTCTACAATTTTTGGACATCCCTCATGGGATAAGTGACTGTTCTAAAGATTAGACTTGGTGGCACAACATGATGTCCAGCCCCGTAGACATCCGGACACAAGTTGCATTAGCAGTAGTTGTCCACAACCCTGCTCAGCCTCCAGCCGGTCCTGCATAACCTACGACCCGGGATTAAACACCTGACCATGATGCACTTCTCCCCATGTGCATTATCGGGAATATATACCTTTCACATGTTCCCTAGAAGCTTCCCCATAGCCATCTTCCAAATAGTACACGTCCACAAATTGTATACGCTGTCCAGGTTCCACGTCGTAATGATGCACACAACCCCTGCATACAAATGGTACACATCCCTCCCGGATGCGGGTGTTATATTCATGGCCATGTACAACCCCAGATATGTAGTCATACATCTAAAAATGTATATACTTATATACACATAGCTACAGCTACACATCACACATACATGCATATAAGTAGTTGTCAAGTATGTGTCCTATTTATAAATACGTATACTTGCAAATGTATACATGTGTCTCTCAGAAACATATGAACATTAACATGTACTATAGATATGTACACCAACCGACTGTCACATTTGTTGTCAGTAGTGTGGAATGCCTGTAGTAAAGTCATATATCCTAACTACCATCCATGCAGAATGTACCACGGATGGTGTAGTGGTCAAACCGGTGACTAAGGTGTTTCTGTTTGAGTCCAAACCATGTAAGGGCAGCTAATTTTATATGATGCCCAGAATAATGGCCATTGGATTATAGGGTGATTAAGTAACTTACAAGCTGACATAAGCGGGTATGCGCAGCGGTAAGTGGCGGTCATTCAACAGTATGGGAAATGTAAATAAGTATGTAGGTGTATATGCATGTGTATGTACAGACTATATATATCCATGAAGAATGAACTTGGTCACAATAAAGCAGTCATAACGAATGTGAAGGGAAACAGCAGCAGAACCCCCCGTATTATTTAGTGCTGTCATATCAAGCTGGCCAGAGGTGAGCAAACCTCCTGCATCTCCAACCACAGGTAGGATGCTAACAGTGGAACTAACTTTGTCCAAGTGCTAAGTCTGACTTTCAAACAGGTACAAGGCAGTCCCAGTCTCCATTCGGACGGGCCGAAAACCGGGAGACTAATTGAACACCCTGACCATTATATGAAAGTATGTCCCAGGACTATAAGCTTGGGACGTCTGAATATACTTGGAGTGAGCCAACATACGGGACGTGTCTGGAGCAGCAGGGAGTGGAGCATGTGTAGTGGTGTGGTTTATTTCCGACCGGAGAATGGATGACTGCTGTGTTAGTGATGTTTTGCTGTGTTTGTACTGGTAACTATGAACCATGGGTATACATGCAAATGAAGCAGCACAGCAATAGTGTAGTGGTTAGAGCATCCGCCTATCGAGCAGACGTTGCCAGTTCGACTGCAGCACACACCATTTACATTGTGTAATCTGTATACGAGCATATCCTGCTAATTTTATGCTGTATAACGATATAATACCATTGAAATTTGAACTGGGGTGACGTATCACAGTAAGAATGCAGAAGGTGTTTGCGTGACGGGAAACAGCGGTTAAACATGGCGAAATGGAAAACCGCTGTTGAAAAGTGTTGTACTCACCCTTTGTCCAACGGCCCTTGTTCTGCCCAGCAACACAATAAACCGCCTCGGCCAGGCTTGACGCCAGGACTCTACACACCACAACCAATGTGATTTACCACTAAGCAACGGCAGTTATACCTAACGCTGATGTTATCACAAACATAGCAGACAGCACAGTCATTCAACAGTATGATCAAAGTAATTAATCATGTAGATGTATATGCATGCATACATACAGGTAATATAAATATATATATATATATATATATATATATATATATATATATATATATACACACACAGAATGAACATGGGCACAAGAAAGCATTAATAACGAATGCGAAGGAAAAACAGTAGTGGAATACCCGTATTATCTAGTGCTGGCATATCAAGCTGGCCAGAGGTGAGCAAACTGCCTGCTTCTCTAACCACAGGTAGAATTCTAACAGTGGGACTAACTTTGTCCACATGCTAAGTCTGACTTTCAAACGGGTACAGGGTAGTCCCGGTCCCCAGTCGGATGAGCCTAAAACCGGATGACCATATGAACACCCTGACCATCATATGAACATATGTGCCAGGATTGTAGGCTTGGGAAGTCTGAATATGCATGGAGTGAGTCAACATGCGGGACGGGTGCAGAGCAGTAGGGAATGGCGCATGTGTAGTGGTGCGGATTTCCCAACAGGAGAATGGATGCCTGCTGTGTTAGTGAAGTGTTGAGGCATTTGTTTGGGTAACTATGAACCATGGGTATACATATAAATGAAGCAGCACACCAATAGTGTAGTGGTTAGAGCATCCGCCTAACAAACCGGCATTCACGGTTCAAGTTCGACTATAGCACATATCATTTTCCATGTGGAATGAAGGTCGTTCTGCGGTAAAACCGACATAATAACATGTAAAAGTGAACTTGAGTATCGCATGGGACTTTTAACCAGATCCTTTCAATCAAAGTGGTACTGTCATAATGAATAAGGCACAAGTAAGCACAAATAAGCAGCAGTAAACATATATAACAAACAGTAAGCATATGTGAGTGCGCATGCACGGGTATAAGCAGCACCCAGCATAGGAAATGTATATAAGTATGTACAGATGTAATATATATATATATATATATATATATATATATATATATATATATATATATATATATATATATATATATATATATATATATATACATACACACACACACACACACACACACACACACACACACACACACACACACACACACACATATATATATATATATATATATATATATATATATATGTGTGTGGGTGTGTGTATATATATATATATATATATATATATAAATATATATATAAATATGAAGAATGAACGTCGTAACAATAAAGCATAGACAAGGGATGAGAAGGGAATCAACAGCAACTGTGGTATTATATAGTCCGCGTATGTCATAACAAGCTGGCCAGGAGTGAGCAAAGCACTGCTACTCACACCACAGGCAGGGTTTTACCAGTGGGAGTAACATTGTTGATCTGCTAAGTCTACTTTACAAACAATCAGATGGTAGTCCCCAGTGGGGAGGGCAATGTATGGTGGTGTGGCATGGCTGTGAAAGCAACTGGATAATGGATAGATTGCGTGTATGTCAAACTACGGTGGGTTCGAGGAACCATGGGTATGTGATTATGGATCCAGGCGTCTCATGGTTGGATGGCCTGGTTCTAAATGGTCCGCCTCGTGGAGGCCAGCGAGTTAGTTATATGTATGTATGCATACACACATGCATACATTTATATGTAGAAGTACATTCCCTGTAACATATCCATTCCATTTGCAGGCATAAACACATGAATGTGCCCTTACAAACCTCAACAGTAGATAAAATAGTAGGTAGTGCATAAGAAGAAAGGGATGAAATTGCTGAAACGCAGAATTGTGTACAATG